>NW_006408543.1:3033305-3034984 GCF_000296735.1 Chrysochloris asiatica | reverse complement strand
ATTTCTGGTGTTTTATTTTTCTGATTCTGTATTTTGGTCACTTGTTTGAGGAAATGGAGCAAGATCAGGACTACAGGGAGGATGCTTTAATACCACAAAATGAAGTTTTTGCAGAGCATCAACAGTGTGGGCAGAGGTTTGTGGTCATGCATTGTCATGCAAGGTCTGTTTCCTGAGAGTAAATGGCAGAGTGTGGAGTGGAAAAATCTTCAATCATTGACCAAGAAAGAGTTCAAAAGTCAAGCATCAGCTGAACAATTGATGTTTACAGTCTTCTGGGATTCTCAAGGCCATTATTCCTGGTGTAGTGCTGTGGGTTAATGTGCCAGACTGCAAAGCCATTTGAACTGCAAGGTTGGTGGTTCAAGCTTACCAGCTGCTCCTTGGAAACCCTATACAGTGTTGCTATGGGTCAGAATTGACTCGACGGCACTTAACAACAACAACAACATCAGGAAAAAGGTTCAATAAACAACAGTGCTCATTACAGTGAGATGCTCCCTGAAGAGCTGGAGCCTAAGCTTAGGGCATTGTGAGCTTACATGACAATGCACATCCACACACCTTTGCCTACACTGTTAACACTCTGCAAAAAGTTTGTTTTGAGTTGTTAAAACATCCTCCCCCTGAGAGTCCTGATATTGCTCTATTGGACGTTCACCTGTTTGGTCCCCTGAAAGCTGCCCTTTAAGATGTAGATTCACCTCTGATGAAGAAGTGAAGACAGCAGTGCATTTGTGGCTCACAGCTCAGCCTAAAACATTTTTTAATAGGGGAATATGAAAGGTTGTTGACAGGTGGACAAAGTGTATTGAAAACCAAGGATATTATGTTTAAAAATAACTTTTCTAGACATTGTCTCTTCCAGAAGTTGATTAAAATAAATTCTACTGCCAGAGTGTGAATAGTTTTTGACTCATCCTCGTTCCTTTTTTCTAGTGCACAAGGAACATTCTCCAGAATCAACTATATGATAGACCACAAAGTAAACTTCAATAAATATCAAAATACTACAAAGTATCTTTTCAGATCACAATGCTATAATGAGAAATCAACAATAGGAGGATCAAGGAATAAATCAAATACACAGAAATTGAACAACTGACCTTGCAGTCCAGTGCATTAACCCACAGTGCCACACCAGGACTCCATTAGCCATTAGAGAGATGCAAATCAAAACAACTGTGAGATGCCAACTTATTCCAGCATTAATAAAACAGTTCCAAAAAACAGAAAACAAATGCTGGCAAGTGTGTGGAAAACTGGGACTCTCTTACACTGCTGGTGGGACTCTAAAATGGTGCAACCACTGTAGAAAATGAGCTTTCTCAAAACGTTGGTAGTAGAAATGCCGTATGACCCAGCAGTCCCTCTACTTGGTATAGATCCTCAAGAAACAAGAGCTCAGAGACTCCTAGAGAGCTGCACACCATGCTCACTGCAGCACTATTTACAGTAGCAGAAAGACAGAGACAGCCTAAATGTCCGTCAACAGAAGAACGGCAAACCAAACTTTAGTATGTGCACACAATGGAATGCTAGACAATGTTGGAGACTAACAATGAATCTGCAAAACACCTCACAACATGGATGAAACTGGAGGGCATTGTTATTGTTGTTGTTAAGTGCTGTCGAGTCAGTTCCAACCCATAGCAACCCTGTATAGGGTTTCAGAGGAG
>NW_006408543.1:3010182-3030680 GCF_000296735.1 Chrysochloris asiatica | reverse complement strand
GACTTTTCATTTTTCTTAGATCAACCATCAACACTCATGGAAGCAGCAGTCAAGAAATCAAGCTATGTATTGCATTAGGCAAATCTGCTGCATAAGACTTTTTTAAAGTGTTGAAGAGTAAAGATGTCAGCTTAAGGACTAAGATGCACCTGACCCAAGCCATGGTATTTTCAATAACCTCATATGCATGCAAAATATGGACAATGAATAAGGAAGATTGTAAAAGAATTGATGCATTTGAGTTGTGGTGTTAGAGGAGAATATTGAAAGTACCATGGGCTGCCAAAAGAACAAACAGATTTGTGTTGGAAAAAGTGCAGCCAGAGTACACCGTGGAGGCCAGAATGGCCAGACTTTGTTTCTCATTCTTCAGACATATTGTCAGAAGGGTCCAGTCACTGGAGAGGGATATCATGTTTGGTAAAGACGAGGGTCAGAGAAAAAGAGGAAGACCCCCAATGAGATGGATTGGCAAAGTGGCAGCATCCATGGCCTCAAGCATGGCAACAATTTTGAAGTTAGCCCAGGAGCGGGCAGTGTTTCGTTCTGTTGTGCCTAGGGTCACGAGTTGGAAGTGACTCGATGGCACCTAACAACAACTCCTTGGAAACCTATTCAGGGTCACTATGAGTCAGAATTGACTCAATGGCACATAACATAAGGAAAACCAGTTAATACCACTATTATTCAAATTTATTCACAAACCATTAAAGCCAGTGATGGTGATTCTACCAACTTCTTTAGGGGGTGACATATGACAAGCACTGAAATACAAACCGCAAGGTCCGAGATTCAAGCTGCCAACGACTCCGCAGAAGAAAGATGAAATTTTCTGCTCCTACAAAGATTTAAAGGCTCAGAAACCCTATGCAGGGTCACTATGAGTCAGAACCACTTTAACAGCACTTAACAACAACTAACTTCTTCAGTCTGAAGTTGATCAAACACGCAATTGAGATGCATTGATAATTACTGGTGATTGTAACATGAAAGTTAGGAACAAAGAGAAAGGATCAGTAGTTAGAAAACAGGGCCTCAGTGCTAGAAATGATGCTGGAATCACATGACAGAATTGTGTTCATAGCAAACACCTTTTGTCAACAGTATAAATGGTGACTAATACACATGAATCTCACCAGATAGTATACACAGGAATCAAACTGACTACATCTGTGGGAATAGACTGTGAAGAAGCTCAATATTATCAGCATAAGAAAGATCAGGGTTCAACTGTGGAACAGACCCTCATTTGCTCTTGGGCAAGTTCAAGCTGAAGCTGAAAAAGATTAAGACAAGTCCATGAAAATCAAACTATGGCCCAGAGTACATCCCAGCTGAAGTAAATATCATCTCAAGAACAGATTTGATGAATCAGACATAAGTGACCGAAGACCAGAGGATTTTGGGGATAACATGAAGAACACCATACATGAAGAAAGCAAAGGGTCATTCAAAAGACAAGAAAGGAAGAAAAGTCAAAATGGATGTCAAAGGAGACTCTGAACATCGTTCTTGAGCATAGATAATCTAAAGCAACTAGAAAAATTGATAAAGTTGATTCAAGTTGATTAGAAAAATTCAAAGGGCAACTCAAGAAGACAAGTATTATAATGAAATGTGCAAAGATCTGGAATCTGAAAACTGAAAGTGCAAAACACATTCAGCATTTCTCAAGCTAAAAGAACTGAAGAAAAGATTCAAGCCTCAGGTTGCACTATAGAAGAACTGAATAGGCAAATTACTGAATCACACACACAAATCAAATAACCTGGAAGGACCATGCAAAGTCAAAAATAATGGGTCAGTGTTCATTCCTTTCAGTAGGTAGCAGGTGATGAAGCACTAATGGTCCTGAAGGAAGAAGTCCAACCTACACTGAAAGCATTAGCTAAAAAACAAAGCTCCTGGAATTGACAGAATACAAACTGAAATCTTCCAACAAACTGATGTAGTGCTGAAAGCACTCACCAATCCATGCCTAGAAATTTGGAAAATTTGGAAAACAAATCTGGTTGGCCAATAGGTTGGAAGAAATCCATATTTGTGTCCATTCCAAAGAGCCCAGTGGAATGTGAAAATCATCTAATAATATCATTAATATCACATGCAAGTTAACTTTTGCTGAAGATAATTCAGAAATAATTGCGGTAGTAAATGGACAGGGAACTTCCAGAAATTCAAGCCAGATCTAGAAGAGGACGTGGAATGAGAGATCACTGCTGATGTCAGATGGATCCTGGCTGAAAGTAGAGAATACCAGAAAGATGTTTACTTGTGCTTTATTGACTGTGCAAATGCATTCAACTGTGTGGATCATAATAAATTATGGATAACAGTGCCAAGAATGAGACTTCCAGAACACTTAATTGTGCTCATGAGAAATCTGAACATACACCAAGAAGCAGTCATCAGAACAGAACAAGGGGGTACTAAATGGTTTAAATCAGGAAAGGTGTGCATCAAGGTTGTATTCTTTCACCATACCTATTCAGTCTGTATGCTAAGCAAATAATCTGAGAAATTTGATTATATGAAAAATAATATGATATCAGGATTGGAGGAAGACTCATTAACAACCTGTAATCTGCAGATAACATAACCTTACTTGCTGGAAGTAAACAATACTTGAAGTACTTACTGAGGAAGATCAAAGACCACAGTCTTCAGTGTGGAAATCCTCACAATTGGACCAATAAATAACATCGTGATAAATGGAGAAAAGATTGAAGTTGTCAAAGACTTCATTTTGCTTGGATCCATTCATGGAAGCAGCAGTCAAGGAATCAAATGACATATTGCAAATTTTCTGAAAAGGGTCTCTTTACGGTGTTAAGAAACCAAATGGCACATTGCACCAATCAAATCTGCTGCACAAGAACTCTTTAAAGTGTTCAAGAGCCAAGATACTGGTTTGAAGACTAAGGTGTGCCTGACCGAAGTCATGGTATTTTCAATAATCTCATCTGCATGTGAAAGCTGGACCGTGAACAAGGAAGGCCTGAGAAGAATCAATGCACCTGAATTGTGGTTTTGGTGAAGAATATTCCAAGCACCATATACTGCTATAAACAGGAAAAAATCTGATCTGGAAAAGGAAAAGCCAGGTTGCTTCTTAGAAGCAATGATAGTGAGACTTCATCTCTTGTACTTACAACATGTTGTCAGAAAGGGCCAGTCACTGGAGAAGGACATTATACTTGGTAAAGTGGAGGGTCAACAAAAAAGAGAAACACCCCTAAAGAGATGGGTTGGCACAGTGGCAGCCAAGAATGAGCACAAACAACGACCATTGTGAGGATGGTGCAGGACCGGGCAGTGCTTCATTCTATTGTATAGAGGGTCACTATGAGTCAGAACCAACTCAATGGCACCTAACAACAACAACAAAGTGTACCTCAGTAAAGCTGTAGAAAAGAGAAAGAGAGATAGAGAAGGGAAAAAACAGGAGGCAATGACCCAGGGTGGATGCGGAATTAACTAAGGTTTGAATTCTACCCCATCACTTCAACCTGGCCCTTCAGCTTTGACAAGACCAACATACCAGACCATGCAGGCAAATGCACTTCTCTTTACTGAAAAGGTAGAGATTGGGCACTTTCAAGAGGGACCTTACAAAACCAAAGGGGAAATGGTTAAGGTTTATAGATTTTGGAACTTCCTGGAATCTCACAAAAGATCCACACCTACATCCGCTGTGCACCTGCTGGTATCAAGCAGTACAGTTTCTCCATGAGCCCTTCTTGTCTGTTCATAAGCAGTGACCAGCATGCCAGGACCACAGGTGGAGGCCATCCTTCCCTTTACACCTCCCAATTCCATGTTTATAACCCTCCTCAGAACGGGGTGCCTACAGCTTTCTTTACTTGGTTCCATTTCAATACCTACAGCTCCTAAATGGGGCGGGAGGTCGTTTGGAAGCAAGTAGGAACTTCCATATCTCTTGTTTGTGAGGTACTTAGCAAATCCTTGGAAACCCTATACAGGGTCACTGTAAGTCATAATCAACACAATGGCCGTTAACAACCACAGCCATTCCTCAGAGCCTTGAGGTCCCCACTGTAGTGCTGAGGAGATTGTAGGTTCTTTCCTGTTTCTCCTTGGGCCACAAGAACTTCCCAAAAGAGCACCCTCCTTGATTATATACAGATTAAAGATTTTGATTACATGCCCTAGCGGACGTGGTGGTGAATTTATTCAGTCCCACTGTTCAAGAGAAGGTTTCTCCTACCAAGGTCCAGAGGCGAGGGCATCATCAACCACACAGCAGCCAGGTTGTGTTGGGACTTGACTAAGTCCAAAAAGGCCAAGTAGGGAAGGGCCACAGACCTAGGACAGGCAAGCAGCAGAGTCCAGAACCCAGGCAGAGTGTGAGATGCCAGGACTAGAACTGGCTGAAGAGAGCATGAGCAAAAAGAAGGGTAGCTGGTTGGTGTCAGCATGTGGTTGTCCCAGACAGGAAGAGCTGACCCTGAGTGAGGCCCCCCTGGTGGTTCACAAGGGTATGAAGCTGACTAGGCACAGCTGGCTGGGGTGGGAGTCAAGGGAACAGAGCCGAAAGCTGGTCCTTGTAGATGTCTACTCAACAAAACCTCTCAGATCCTGTGACTCCTGTGCAAATCCCCAGAGTGATCAAACTCTAAAGGAGGTCAAACTTCTAACCAAAGCCATCTTCAAGACAAAGGCCAAGGCCTCATTGGAAAAGAATGTAAGTTTGATGCCTGGGATGAGAAAATGTATATTGATGCCTATGAAAACTTTCCATCACTAGACCCCCATGGCCCCATCCCTATTAAAAGCCAGCTCTCCCCACTCCGCTTCCCTGGAGACAATGCAGAGACCTCCCCAACAAGGCAACATCTGCTCCCTTCAAAGTCTGTTCTCATCTCCCCATTTGGCCCACCACCAACAGCTGCTACCAGACCAACTCTGACTTCTAGTGCCTCCAGGGGCGTCAGAGAACTCTGATCCATAGGGTATTATTCAATGGTTGAGTTCGTGACAGTAGATCCCCCAGCCAAGACTTTCTTCTACAACACCTCTGAGTAGACTCAAACTCCCACCCTTCTGGTTAGAAGCCCCTTGCATTGAGTCATTTGTACCACCTGCACCCATAAATCATTGTTGTTGTGTGTTGTCAACTCATAACAACCCTACATGAGAGAGGAGAACCGCCCCGTAGGATTTCCTGGGCTATAATCTTTACCTTCAAAGAAGCTCTGGGAGTATAGTAGTTACAAGTCAGGCTGCTAATTTCATGGTCAGCAGTTCGAAACTATCAGCTGTTCTATGGAAGAAAGATGAGACTTTCTGCTCCTGTAAAGAATTTTCACAGCCTCAGAAACCCTATGCAGGGTCACTATGAATCAGAACTGACTCCACAGCACACCACCACTAATCTTTACCTTCATTCAGTATACAAGGAAGAATAAATTCATCCTCTCCTCAGTAGGGCACTGAATTGAAATCTTTCATTTGGATATAATCAAGAAGGTTGATCTTTCTTTCAAGGAGTCACTGGGTGGGTTCAGACCACAGGCCTTTTGGTTGACAGCTGAGTGCTTAGCCACTGTGCCACCAGGGTTCCTATATAGAGCATGCAGGGAGGTGGGATTCAGCCCCTGAACATCAACAGTGAAATGTTTAAGGGGCAGAACTTCTCTTCCATTATCCTAGTCAGCAGGGAGACCAGCCAACCCAGGCAGTGTGACCCCTGAGGCCACTGCTGCCCCATCCTGCTGCTCTAGTGGTCATACAAAAGAAGGACATGTGCTTGGTGGCTGCAGGTGACAAGAAGAGGACCAGTGAATGGACCCTCCAGGAAGGCCTATTTTAATTCCATTAAAGTCATAACTCTAGCAACTGAAGTGAGGTAGTGAGAGTCCTATCCCTGGGAAGATTCATGCTTCGACCAGGACTAAGAGAGACATTACACTGCACAACCTTCAAGGTCCCAGCCAATGCTCAGAAGAAAAGTTCTCACGTTCTATAGATGACATTCAAATCCCTCAACACTGAGCTGATTCAGAGGTTCCAATTGACAGTGATTGAAAGAGAGTCACAGCAGGGACAGTCAGGGAAGCCATGAAACCAGAGTGAGGTCTGACCTGCCTTCTGGACCCCCACTAAGTGCTGGTGGAGGCTGACCAGCCTGAAAAGCACGGCCACTGGAGGTCCCCCTGGTGCGTGCGGCCCACCAGGTGCTTGCTTAGTGGATGCCATGGATGTGCATGGTAATGAGTGCCAAGCAGCCTCCAAGAGCAAACTCTACAAAGGTGCATGTGTAAACACACCAATTAAAACCTCTCCTCTCTCCCACTTTCTTCCATTCCTGGGAGGTACAGAGGTCCTATGTTACTGTGTCTATGTTACTGTGTCCATACACCCATGCACCAACACCCAGCTTTGATCATGACCCTGCTGCGCAAGACTACAAACCACAAATCCCACTGGATACCAGCATTCCCTTTGCCCGGAGTCACTGGCCAACCTATACAAGCCTGGATGTGGGAACAATCCAAGTAATCCCTCAGTGAGGAAAAGGCAGCTCCCAGCCTGATTCTCCTCTTCTGGTCAATCACCCCTTTAGATTCAAAGCAAAGCCAAGAGTCTATCAGCTATCAAACAACAAACTGTATTCATTGGGGTTGGATATTCTCACATTAAGTCTTCATGAATCAAAATGAACACAACTGCAACTAACAACAACCTGGAACTCATTTATCCACTTAGCAAATATGCATATGTATTGAGCCAAGTCCTATAATAGCATTTAAGACAGAGATGGGAGCATTTTTTTTGTCTGTAAAAGGCTAGAGAAAAATGTTTTAGACTCTACAGGCCAGATGGTCTCTCTCACAACTACTCAACTCTGCCATAAACAAATGGGTGTGACTGTTTTTTCAATAAAACTTTATTTACAAAAATAAGTAGCAGGGCAGATTTGGTTCCCAGGTCTTAGTTTGCCAATCCCTGCTCTAAAACCACAAATAAAACCAGACAGAAATCTGTGTGTGTATCTATGGGGGTGGGGAGGGAGTTTCTGGCGGTCTTCTGAATTTTATGAAACTAGTAAAATAAGCAAGGATTCTAACTAAGTTTGATATACCATAGCAAACCAAGACCTGGTCAATAAATAGTTTCTGACTCCAAGCTCCAAGACCTGGTCAATGGATAGCTTCTCTCTCCAGCTCCTATGGGGGGCCTTGGGACAGGAGAGTTGGGTTTAACCCAAATTTTCTTATACTTAAGGCATTTTGATAATCATTGGTTTCCTCTTCTATATGAAAAAATGAATGCAGGCCTACATCATGTGACTGTTATGAGGACCAAGTGAGATCATAAATGGGAAAGTGCTCCAAAATTATGAGAAACAATGAACCTATAAAGGGTTACCATTATTATCTTCCAACCTGAAGTACAGGTTGGGATTTGGTTTCCCAATCCTGCTCCTGATTAACTGTAAAATGCTGGGAAAATCCCTCTCTTTTCTTCATCTTGGTTTCCTCACCATGGAGACACTCACAGGATGATGGAAGTGCTCTGTAGAGTGCAGAATGTGCATTTTCTATCTTAATATCATTTTGTCGTTAGGATTACGAATTACTATGACTTTACATCCTCGTTGCCTTTGTTTTTATCTTAGTGTTTTTCTTATCATGGCACATACAAAGCCACCGAGAAGTTTATTTCTCTCTTTCACTTTGGAGCAGGTCTTTGAGGACACACCACTGGACTCCCACTGTTCCATCGCTCACCTCCATCATAGCATTCTAAACAATATACAGTGCACGTCGCTCTGTTTGTTTCTCCCACTGGACTGTGTGCTCCTTGAAGACAGAGAGAGGAATTTGGTCAGATCATCTTTATATTCTCACACCTGACAGAGAGCCTTGTGCTCAGTGAGCTGTGTTGGATCATCTTATGAGCATCCCTGAATCTACCCAGCCTTGATTTTCTGCTTGATGACACTGCCGACCATCCAGGAAAAGTACCCGGCACCAACTGCGTGCTGGAGGGCCACAGTGGGGCGACTGTTGATCTGTATTGCCATCGTCTTGTCAGCGGCAGGTTACCAAAGTACTCCTCCTACAGGTTCTCAGACCCAGTTCTTCACCTCACATCTCCTCCTGCTCCAGAACCTCTTGGTTCCTGAAGATGGCATTGGAGGTCCTCGTACACCTGTGGTGACTGTCTCAGATGGGTGACAAGTCTGCAGGCTTCACATTGTGATTACTGATACCCCGACTTGACATATAATTCCCCAGAAATTGCTGGAAGAGCAGAAAGTTCATGGCCCATAGGGCAAACTATTATGGTCAAGACATGGGAGTCAGTGGATAAAGTCTTCTCCCATTCTCCCCCTAGGCATCATGTTCAAATTTGCAATAGTGTATTAATGGGCTTCTCTGAAGACATTCTGCAATGGCAAGCACCAGGTGTACTTGGGGGAGCATGACAACACTCTTCCTTCCTGGGTGTTCACTCCCTAGTAAAGTGTTAGCATCCAAGCTTTGGCCCCAGACTTCATTTTCTCAGTCACATGGGCATGCCAGAAATGCCCACACTGTTGTCACCATCTGCTCTCCATCCTCACAGAGCCTTCCAGCATGTTAGTCCCGCCTTCTTTCTGTCCCAGTCCTCCAGTGCCTCCTGGTCTCCCTTATCCCTTCTGATGCAGCCTAGACCCAGTGGGGACCACCTAAGCTACACCTACCCTGGAATGCGGGACCACAGCCCTGCGCTCTGCCCTCTCCGCATCTCTCCCCAGGTGGCTGATGGCGGCTGTGGGGATTGCTACCCACAGCTTCAATTCTCCATTCACAGTGGACCTTGTTGGTGGTTTTCAAGTATGTCCATGCATTCTCTGACCATACCCCAAGACTCACTGCCATTGAGCCCATTGTGTCTCATAGTAGTGACCCTACAGGCCAGAGTAGAACTGACCTATTGGGCTTCCAAGGCTCACAGACTCCCAGGGAGCAGCTGCTGGGTTTGTACCACCAACCTTGCAGTTAGCAGCTAAATGCTTAGTCATTGTGCCACTAGGGCTCTTCTTTGACAATACTCCCCTCAAAACATGAAGCCTCAATCCCCTCCCCTTCAGTGTGGACCAGACTTAATAACCATCTTCTAATGAGCAGAATGTGCTGGAAGTGATGGTACTTGACCTCCAAAAAAAAACAGACAGACATTTCCTCCTCCTCCTCTCTCTCTCCCCATCTATCTTTCCTCTCTCTCTTTTTCCCCCTTTTTCCCTCTCTCTCTCCTCCTCTCTTTCTTCTCTCTCTCTTCCCCTCTCTGTCCTCTCTCTCTCTCCCCCCTCTTTCCTCTCTCTCTCTCTGTCTCTCTCTCAATCCCTTGCTACAAGAGAGGGTGGTTGCATGTCAACAACACACTCAAGCAATCCTATGGAGAGATACATATGGCAAGAAACCATAAGATGGAAGAGCATCAGAATCAGATCCTCCAGCCCCAGGCAAGTCTTCAGATGACCTCAGCTCTGACTTTCTTGACTGCAGCAGCCTCCCAGCTTCCTAACTGTCAGAACCCAGTAATATAATCAATGTGTTGTTTTAAGATGTGAAGCTTTGGAGTAATTTGTTCCACAGCAACAGGTAAGGAGTCCAACCTGCAATGTCATGCTGTCATTTTACTTTCCTTAGGGGTCCCGTTCTCCTCAGACAAGCCTCCACCTTCTCAAGTATCCAACCCAACATCCGACTCTCCAGAATAAACTTGACTTCAACTCCATGTGGTAGGGAGAAATCAGGCAATCAGATGTGAACAACCTCAACTTCCTGACTTACTCCCGTCCACATGTGTGCTGTCCTTATTGTCTTCCTTCTGGTTCCTGAGGATGAGGTCATTCACACACCAGCACACACATGCACGTGCACACACACACCTTCACTGGACCCCTGCCACACTTTCTGGCTCTCAGCCATGCCATTCCCCTAGTCTGTAACCAACTTGCTCTCTTTCTGTAATAACCCTTCTTGACAACGGGTCACTTCAGATTCTCATTTTCTCTCCTTTTTAAAGTCAAGCACCTTGGAAGGAGCCCTGGTAGCATGGTGGTTATGAGTTAGGCTGCTAATCTCAGGGTCAGCAGTTCAAACCTTCCAGTGGTTCCATGGGAGAAAGATGAGGCTTTCTGCTCCTCTAAAGATTTACAGCCTCGGAAACCCAATGCAGGGTCGCTATGAGTCAGAACCAACTCCATGGCACACCACCACCACTAAGCACCTTGAAAGGGTTGGACTCCCATCCATCAATCAACCGTGGAAATCTGGCTTCTGTCCCGCTTCTTCACTGTAGCTCCTCTTAGCCAGACTACCAACTATCTTCAGCTTCCAAACCCAGCTTTCAATCCTTCTCACGGGAGCCACTTTGTAGCATTTGGACTGTTGGCCACTTGGAGTCTCCATCCATACCCTTGCCTCCATCTCTCCTTCCTCTGATTGGCCCTCCTCTGCCTCTTTTGAAGACTCCACATTCTTCACACACAACTCAGAAGTGGATGTTGAGTCCCACCCTCAGCGCACCATCCCTCTTCCTGCCCCCATTCTCCATGAACTCTTGTGGTAACAACCACCATCCAATTCTGACACTCCTCAAATCTATGCCTCTGGTCCAGACCTGTCCTCTCAGTGTGCAGCTGTATTCGGTTATCTGCAGAGGGTCCCAAAGCGTCCTCAAAGTCACCACATCCTGAAAAGGCAACACTATAGGCCCCTCTGCTTATCTCTCCATCTCTGGGAGAGGCAGCTTCTGTCATGGAGTCTAAGACCTAGAGTCTAAGACCTAGACATCCTTCCCCGACTTTCCAATACTCAGCAAGTTCACAAACAGGACTCACTGCCCTGGTTTGAACCTGATCATCTCTGACTAGATCCCAGCTCCAGGCTTCTGGCTGGCCTCTCCTAGAATTGTGGATGTCAGAGTGGAGATCAATACCACACAGGGACCTTTCCAGAACTCCACTCGCTCTAATCATTTGTCCCCTTCCTGAAACTTTTCAGTGACTTCTCTTCACCTCTGTGACCTGTCCACTGTCAGCCCAATCATCCTCAGCTCCGATCATCCCAACTCACATGAGACAGATGAGGACATCACGCTGTAGTTCTCCTCCTCTGATACCTTCCTGCCATTCTTCACCTGGTTAACTCTTCACCAGCTTCCAAAACCCAGCTCAAACATCACCTCCAGAACACCTTCCCTGAGCCTCCGGTGGCTATGTCCTCCTCTGCCTCCACTGTGACCTTGGGTCTTTGGTGGGTGGAACCTTGGGCAAAAGGGAAGAGCCTATATTCCAGAGAACCGTCTGAAGTATTCAGAGAGCTGCAACGGGACACTCTGAAGGCTGGCCTTTGGTCAGTAAGTCCTAGCTTGTCGTGATCCTGACTTCCATGCTCTGGAGTCCCCCACCCACCCATCTCACTCATCCCAGCCCTGTGGTTCTGTGCTGCAAGCTCAGGAAAGCCAAAACAGACAACCCCTCCGTTACAGAGCAGGTACTCAGTAAACACCTGCTACAATGCCTGGAAAATGCTGAGTGGGCAAAGCAAGAAAGAACTCTTGTCAGCTTACATGGCGCTAGCTAAAAGGTCACCTGCTCTGTCACTGATTACCTGGTGACCTTGGTCAGAGGACTCCAACTCTTGAAGTTTTGAGCAATAATTGCACATAACACATCTAGCCTGAACCAGCAGATGCAGTAGCCCAGCAGAAAGGATTGTGGGTAAGAACACATCAACCCACGACTATTAGAAGCAGTGGAACAACAGAAGGGATTGTGGGTAAAAACATATCTGCCCACAATCCACAGAAGCAGCAGCAACTGACACATAGCTCACTAACCCTGGAGCTGCCCCGGTGTAGCAGTCCCTCAACAGGGTCGCAGTACACAATGATAAGGGTAAACCCGGGCTTCCTTGTGCTTACTGGCTCGTCTATAGTGAAGAGTTTCACAAGGACTTCACCACATCTTTGAAATTGCTTTCTACACGCTAGTCAGAAAGAAGAAGTAAGCCCATTCTTGTTCACTACAGATGAGTAAGGAAGCCCGTGCTTACCCTGATGACTGGATCCTCTGACCTTGTCAGGGACGGTAAATTTAAAAAGGAGCTTTGATTCTGTAGGAAGGTGCTGCGGGGTTGAGAGAAAGACCGATGGCAGACATACCTAGAAATAGAATCTTCCACATTCTGGAAACCTGTGAAATTGTGCACTACAGATTAGTAAGCAAGCACAAGTCAATGCATGCATACCTTGCTTACTGGGTACTATGCCCCTATCCTCGCCCACTTCCTCCTGCCAAGTGCAAACTTGTTCTCCCGGGAAGTAGGTGAGCTTTCGTTGTGTGAGCTTTGCCCACAGTCAGCCTGCCCAACACATGGGTGGGAACTGCTGGATGCTGGGGGCCTTCTGCTCGTCCCCAGGATGCCCAGCCCACACCCACCCAGAGCAGGCTGCTCCTCTCTGTCCCCTTTCCTGTCCTCTCTGTCCTCTTCCTCCCTCCCTCGTCCCTGTCTCCGGGCTCCTCCTCGCCCTGTTCCTTGCTCTTCTCTCTCTCCCTCCTCACACACTCCCCCTCTTCTCTGCTCTCCATCCTGGGAGAAGATTTCTTCCCCAGCTACCTGCAGACAAAGTTGTTGGAGAAGAATGAATTTTTCATATGTTTCCACGGTTCTGCTCCTGTACCCAAGAACGTGGAGTTCAGGTTCCTCTGAAAGTGACTAGCTTTGCGACACACCTTGATCTCCAAGTTTTGTTTTGTCATTTTCCACAAAAGTGAAACCCACTCTGGGCGCCAGGCCATGGAGTTGGTGCATTGGGGTCTCTGAGTGTGGTAGCAATCTCAGGAACTCCAAATGCAGCAGTCCCCAAAGGGGAGGTTAAGACATAGACGGTCTTCTCAGAGTGTTCAAGAATTCAGGGGCAGAAAGTTGTTTCTAGTCAAATATGTACACACAACAGTACACACACATCACACACCATTATACACATGCACACACACCAGTATGTGTATTCATACACCAGTACATGTGCACACACACTGGTCTGCACATGTGCTACATGCACACAAATATGGATTGCTTGCATGCATTTGCACATACACATATGATATGGATATATGCACACACATACAACAATACATGCACACACCCCAACATGTACATATATATGCATAGAATGTGCCCACGCCAATATGAACACATGTGCACGAGTGCACGCACCCACCATGCCCACACATCAGTGTACACACACACCAGTATACAAACACCCCTATACATGCATACATATACCAGTAAGTGCAAATCCCCCAGTATACCCACATGGACATAGCAGTACGCTCTCACACATACCAGTACGGGTGCGCACACTCACTCACTCCTTGGTGGAGACTCCTGGAGGCCTCCCCAGTCTATTCTCTGTATCAGGATTGGAGCCCATACGATAAAGAGCACTTGAGGAAACCCAACTTCCTCTGACAAGTGTTACTTCCTTGCTCCCATTTTAAAAGAGGATGGAGTTGGGATCAGCTCACCTGGACTTGTCCAATTCCCTTGAGAATGCTGCATACCCTCCCTGTTCTTCCATCTCCCTTACCATGGCTGATTCGTGGAAGCTGGGTCAGAGACCCACGTCAGATGAGAGACCCCCGAGGACACTCAGCACAAAGGCACCAGGATGACCCTCCTCACACCTCCAGGCTCATTTATCCTCCAGGTCTCAGCATAAACGGTGCCTCTGTGCTACCCTCTTCAGACAAACTCTGGTTGTGAGGCAGCGGTGCTTCATGGGGAGGATTCTCACCACCCATGTGGAGACCCAGGTTCCATTCTTGGCCAGTGCAGCTCACATGCAGCCACCGCCTATCTATCTGCCTAACTGTCTCATCAGTGGAGGCCTGCATGTTGTTCAGATGCTGGAAGGTTTCAGTAGAGCTTCCAGACTATTCCAGAATGGGAAAAAAGGATGAGCAATCTACTTTTGAAAATCAGCCAGTAAGCGTCCTATTAATCACAGCCTCAGAAAAGAAACCAGTCCACGGAGCTAGCAGCCTACACGAGTCATGACCTCAGCTACCCTGAGACCAGAAGAACTAAAGGGTGCCCAGCTACACTACCAACCTCTCTGATCAGGGCTACGGTAGACAAGTCCAGGCAGAGAAGGAGAGAAACATGGAACCGAACTCAAATTCTTAAGAAGTCCAGGCTTACTGGGCCACTGACAACTGAAGGACCCCTTGAGATCATATCCCTGAGACACTTTTTAAACCCTGAACTGAAACTATCCTCTGAAATCATCTTAGTAAAATTACAGAGTGGCAACAAAATCAAGGATATTATCTGTGAGTGTAGTACTTCATTAAAAGACCATCTACATGAGAGAGAAGGAATGTGTTGGCTCCATAGGATAAACACTGAGCAACAAACCATAACTTCGGCAGCTCAAGCCTACCAGTCATTCCAAGGGAGACAGATGAAGTTTTCTGCTCCTGCAAAGATGTGCAGCCTCAGAATCCCTACGCAGGGTCTCTATGAGTTGGAACTTGCTCCCTAGCACTAACAACAATGAGCAAGAAGAGAAGGAGGTGAAGAAACTTGAGTATTGGCAACAGCCACCAGACACAATGAAAGAGAATGTTGACACAGTGTGAAAATGTAGCTAATGTCACTAAACAATTTTTGAAGAAATTGTCAAATGGGAGCCACATTTGCTATGTAAACTTCCAGCAAAAATATAACAATAAAGTTTTACTTGAAAAAAAAACACAACAACTATAGCTCGAATGGCAACCAGTGGTGGTGCTGGCTCAGGACTGGACAGCGTGTTACACATGGGGGTCACCAGGAGTTGTAAGCTACCTCGACAGCACTAAATAACATCAAAACCGGAGTGGTTTCACCAACCTCTGGTGATATAGTTGTGTGTTACTTGTTGGTTACCAGCCTTGCCACTAAAATACAAGCACTATAGGACCCTGGAGTCCTGATGCGGTCCTGTAGGATAAGCACTCGGCCACAAGGTTACTGTGAACCACAAGGTCGGCAGTTCAAACTCACCAGATACTCGTTGGAAACCCTATACAAGGATGCTATGAGTCAGAACCAACTTGACAGCACTTAATAACACAGGACCATAGTCTTGGGCGACATTACAGTCAACTGGCATAACATAGTCTACAAAAATAAGGTTCTACGTCCACTTTGGTGAGTAGCAACAAGAGTCTTAAAAGTTTGTGAGCAGCCATGTAAGGTCCAACTACTGGTCTCTCCTAGTCCAGAGCAAAGACTGAAAAAAAGAAAAAGACACATGGAAACAACTAATCTACTAGACTAATGGACCACTCAAATGTCAGTTCCCACCACCCTGAGACCAGAAGAAGTAGATGGTGCCCAGCTACTACCACCAACTGCTCTGAAATGGTCCACATTAGAAAGTCCTGAATAGAGGGGGAGAAAAACATGGAATAAAATGCAAAATCATAAAAAGACCAGGCTTACTAGTTGAATACAGATGGGTGGAACTCTCAAGATTGTGGTCTTTAGTCACCCTTAAGGTCTAAGCCTGAACTCATTCTCCTGGCTCAATTCTCAGCCAAATAATAGCTCCAGGAGAACAATAACACTAGTAGGGTGTGCACACCTTAGGGTAACCATCCCTTTGAGATCAAAAGGGCAGTCTTTGCCCAGGGTTAAAACTCAAGAGGCAGGAAGACATAGGGAGAAAGGACAAATAGAAATGGTGAACCTGGGGAGAGGGTGGGAAGAGCACTGTTACACTGTGGTAATTGTGATCATGCCAGGAAACAAAGTGTGTATGAATGGGGAATGGAAACCCAATTTGCTCTGCAAGCTTTCACCCGAATCACAATAAAATGTTAGGGGCAAATACAAGCACCATCAGGGCAGGGGCTGTGCTGCTGTTGTCCACGATTCCATCCCCAACACCTGACACGCGGTAGGGGTGAGGGAATGAATGAGGACATCATTTCCTCCTCAGCATCAGTGCTGAACCAGAGGGCCCATAGGGAATGGTGCTTTATCCAAAATCACACAACAGCTGAGGACCCAGCCAGACACCCCACACACACCAGGTCCAGGGCCCCTCCCAGACTTGGTGCTTCCAGGAACCAAGGGTCCTGTGTTCAAACGTCACGCCCACTGTGGGCCATACTCCTAAGCCAGGCCCAGCTCTCCTTCAGAGTAATAATTAATATAACATATTCGCCAGCTGTTTTGTGCTTTTTTTCCTAGAGTGATTCTGCCCAGGCTCTGATTTGCATATTTAAAGCACTAATGAGCCCTTCTGAGTGTTTATGCACAAGGGGTGCAATCACTGGTCAGGTGGTTCCCCAAGACCAGTCTCCAGAGAGCTAGGAGCAGAGCATTTGTTTCCAGGCATCTCACCCTTGTGGCTTTCCTTCTTTTTCAGGTGTTGTGTGTGATCTGTTCACCCATCTGTCCACTTTTGCTTTGACTCCTCAAGAGGATATACCACTCCAGGGCTCAGCACCCCATAAAGTATGGGCAGTCCCCAGCCTGGGTATGGACAGGTTCCAGCCTCCCTCACATCCCAGCATCCCAACAAGGCTGAGAAAGGGCCACTGTGGCCGTTGTCCCTGCTAAGGGACCGCTAATTGCTGCTGTCATTACTGCCTCCAAGATGAAATGTGTGTATGAGCGTGGGAGGGTAAGGGGGCGGGGGGGCGCCCATAAAAGCTGCCGATTCATGAAGTGGAACACTGAGTATGCCTGGAACAAACAGGGGTCCAGGGTGGCATTCGGCACCCCTAAAGGCGCCTCTCACGTGGGTCTCCTTTGGGCTGAGCAGTTGGGGGCACTGGGCCAAGCCTGCTGCATCCACGGCTCAGACAAGTGACTGAGGCCTGGCAGGGGTGCAGCTGGGGAGCCAGGCCCAGAATTCCTGAAACTCTAGCCTGGCAGCCCACACACTGTGCCCCCAGAACTTTCATGAGCAAACAGCCCCTCCTGGAGACCCAGGAGAGAACAGATGGCATTGTGTGAGTACCAGGGGGCACGGTCAAACTGCAGACCCCCACCAGCCCGCTCAAGCAGAACCAGCCCCACAGCAATGAAGCGAGCCCATGTGGGTTCAGGATGCTGACCAGTCTGTGAAGACCAGCCCGATCCTGCTCAGCAGTTGCACCTCACTGTCCGTCTGTCCTCAGCAGAGTCGCCTGCTCCCTCTCTGAGCCCATCAAGAGAGGGTCCTACAATCCTCCCCACTGTTCACACACGCCTGCTCTGACTTGTACCCTTAATGCTGCCTCCAGTCGGATCTGCATCCCAGTGAGCCAGCAGAACAGACAGACTGGCTTGGTTTTGAAAGGAAAATGCCAGAAATACAGGGAGTATGCTCAGCCCACCCAAGAAGCCCCTCAGATGACACGTCTGGAGATTTGCTTCCTGGGGTCACGGTCTTGAGAACCCTAAGGAGCAGTTCCACTCTGCACACGTGCAGTTGTCATGAGTGGGACTTGCCTCAACAACAACCAACAATCGACCTTGAAGTCACACAAACCCCGTGGGAAGGAAAGGCAGACGGAACTATGCTCCAAAGCCTGCTATCCGGCAGGAAGAATCGAATCAGACTTTAGGGGGGTCACCAGATGCTCCAGGAACAGCGATTTGTATCTTGTGACCCAGAATGGAGCCATGGAAAATGATGGAGACAATAGGGGAGGGGTAGATTTTAGTGGAAGAACAGCGAGGGACTGGCAACCCCCAAACCAGTTCACATGCAGGAAAGTGCAGAGAGCTGGACCTCAGGGCCAGGGCCAGGGCCAGGGCGGAAGGTGTGCTGCCAACTCCTGGGTCACCATGGGATTGACTCTCGAGGTCAGAGGCTTAAAGACTGCAAGGAGGAGGTGTGGATGGGAAAGAAAGGGGCAGCCAGCAGGCTTCTGAGAGGTTAGTGACTATTTCAGCTCTAGCTCTGGACTGGCTCTCACTAGGAGAAGTGGCTGAACAGATGCATTGTTGTTATGTGCCATGGAGTTGATGCTGACTCATAGCGACCCTGTACAGGGTTTCCGAGGCTATAAATCTTTACGGGAGCAGAAAGCCTCATCTTTCTCCCGCGGAACTGCTGGTAGTTTCGAACTGCTGACCTTGTGGCTCGCAGCCCGATTCGTAACCACTACACTACCAGAACAGATGCATGGGGTTGAGAAAAAAGGGAAAGAAAAAAAGAAAAGAAAGGAGGTTGGCAATCTGCAGGCCCGCTGGCTGCCGTGTGGCCATCTTGAACTTTCTCAGGTAGCTGTGAAGTCAAGAAGCTAGTAGGTCACACAGCATAACACTTTTGTGTGGAGAAAAAGATGTTGACTTTTATTTTTCAATGTTGTTGGTTGGTTATTTGTTTGTTTGTTTTTTATCTTATTGCCTCACCTGACTGAAAATAGAAACTGCGGCCATACAGCCAAGCCACAGCTACACCCTCTAAAACCAACTGGGCAAGAGCCAATACCAACTGCTGTACACCAGAGCAGCGGCTATAGCCAACATCAGCTCAATCCACTCTGAACTGGACTGTACAAATAGCAAATAGAACAGGGCACAAGCTCCTCTCCCTATTATACCCACCAAGAGGCAGTTGGTAACTGCCTAAAAATACACCCACATACATTCATCAACTCAATACAAACACAACAACACCACAATGCCTCAAAAGCAAACAAATCTGTTCATATGAAGAAGCAAGACAGTGTAACTCAACAAATGAGCAAGAGGCAGAGCTAGACAATGTTTATAAGGAAAAAGAGGCACTGGAACTACCTGAAGAATTCAGGAGAATGCTATTTGTTGTTGCTATTGTTGTTAGGTGCCATCAAGTCAGTACTGACTCATAGCGACCTTATGCACAGCAGAACAAAACACTGCCCAATCCTGGGCCAACCTCACTATTGTTGCCACACTTGAGTCCATCAATGCTGCCACTTAGCCAATCCATCTCATTTGGGGTCTTCCTCTTTTTCTCTGACCCTCCACCTTACCAAACATGGTATTCTTCTCCAGAAACTGGTCCCTCCTGACAATATGTCAGAAGTATGAGAGATGAAGTTTGGCCATCTTGGCCTCCAAGGAGCACTCTGGCTGAACTTCTTCCAACACAGATCTGTTGGTTCTATGGGCAGCCCATGGCACTTTCAATATTCTCCTCCAACACCATAATTCAAAATATCAATTCTTCTACAGTCTTCCTTATTCACTGTCCAATTTTCACATGCATATGAGGTTATTGAAAATACCATGGCTTGGGTCAGGTGCACCTTAGTCCTCAAGCTGACATCTTTGCTTTTCAACACTTTAGGTACATCCAAACAATTGATGGAAAACAAGGAATAATTAAGAAAAGTGCTAGAAGGATAATCAAATAAAATAGATAAAGGACTGGAGCAAATATAAACCCTGCAAACAGAAATCCAGAAGATTAATGCTAAGATATCAGAAATGGACAATACACTGAAAGGGCAATGGAGTAGATTTGAATCAATGGAAGCCAGAATTAGTGAGCTTGAAGAGAAATCTCTCAATACTAGTAAGCTAGAAGAACAATCAGGAAAAAAAAAAAAAGAAAGAAAATCTGAAAAGAGCCTAAGATTCATGTGGTACAACATGAAAAGAAATAACTTATGGGTAATCAGAATTCCAGAACAGAAGAAATCAAGAAAACCATAGAAGAGACAGTTGAAAAGCTGCTGGAAGAAAATTTCCCTAACATCATGAAAGATAAGAAGAGAAGCATTCAAGAAGTTTAATGAATTAATGAATCCCAAACAGGATAGAACCCAAAAGAAATTAGCAAGATATATCATAATCAAACTTTCAAAATCAAAGACAAGGAAAGAATCTTGAATGTAGGGTTTTAGGGAAAACAAAATGTTACCTACAAAACAAAACCAATAAGATTAAGCTCTGATTTCTCAGCAGAACTCATGCAGGCAAGAAGGCAATGGAGAGATGTATGCAAAATTCTAAAAGAAAAAAAAAAAATGCCATCCACAAATCATATACTCAGAAAAATTGTCCCTCAAAAATAACAGTGAAATTAAAGCATGTCCAGATACACTGAAATTAAAGGAATTAGTAAAATCCAAGCAAAATTTATTTTAAAAATACAAAAGAAAGTCCTTTGAACTGAGAACCAATAACAGCAGACAACAATTGTAGAATGGTATACATAGCAGTCCCGCCCAGAATTCAATCCAGAAGTAAGAAGAGTCCAGAATAAAACAAAACTACAAAACTAAAAATCTATAGTGAAGACAACTACAAAGCAAAAAGAGAAAAAAAGTATACTTACAAAATACCAAATGGGAAGGAAGTCAAGTAGATTTAAAGATAAAACAGACTGTTTAAAAATGGGGAAGAAATTAATAAATGACAAGGTAACTGCAAAGAAACTTACTACACCTCCACATCAAATCAAGAAAGAAAAAAATCCATGAAGAGTTTGCAAACGTT
>NW_006408543.1:2995722-3000877 GCF_000296735.1 Chrysochloris asiatica | reverse complement strand
CCTACATTGCTGGTGGGACTGTAAAATGGCCCTTTCTCAGAAAGTTGGAACAGAAATATCTTATGACCTAGCAGTCCCCCTACCTGATAGATATCTCTAAGAAAGGGTTTATCAGGAAGTAGCCAGGACCCTGATGTTCAGTGCAGCTCTATTCACAATAGCAAAAAGATGGAGACAGCCTAAGTGCCCATCAGTAGACGAATGGATAAACTTCAGTACATACACACAATGGAATACCATGCAACAGTGAAAAATATGAATGAATTGAATTTGAAAAATACCTCATAACATGGATGAATCTGGAGGACATTATGCTGCAATTAGTCAATCACAAAAGGACAAATGTTGTATTAGACCATTATTGTAAAAACTTAAGAAAAGATTTCCATACTAAAAGGAACATTCTTTGATGGTTACCAGGGATGGGAGGGAAGGGAGAGTCATTCACTGGTTAGACACAACTCAGATAACATCTGACTCGTCCAGCTTCACAAAGGGGAGAAAGAGTTACCATCAGCATCAGCGCCAGGCTGATTTCTTTGAAGCAGGCCTCCTGTCTCCAAGCTGTTTACCAATTCTGACTCCAGTTGTGCCCTCTCACCCCTCAGCATTCTCCACTCCTCTGCTGAGTCAGTAATGGTTGTAATGGACACACAAAACTCACACTCAACAATCACGAGTAAGGAGTTTATCACAAGAAGCAGCAAGTTACAACTCAGGAGCAGGAAAGACTTGGGGTACTGTTGTGCAATCAGGACATCTTCTTCTCAGACTTGTCTGCAGGCAGCCCCCACTCTCTCTGGGCCTCTTGGGCCAGCCTCAGCTCTACCCTGCTCAGACATGGGTTTCAAAGCTCTTTAGCATCACCAACATATGTCTAGAGGCACCCAACACCACCAGCAAGCCTCCTGCCCAAAGGCGCTCAGCTTTCTCGGTTTATGGTCCAGAAAACTCGCTGTGCCATCTCCCGTCAGTCTTCTGGCTCTGCTGCCTTGAAGGCCACCATTTCTCTGCCACGGCTTCTCACCATCTCACTGTCCCCAATGTTGCAGCTGTCTTCTGGGTGCGGGACACATAAAGCACAGAGGCCCCAGGTACATAGGACTAATTTCAACCTCAGCTCTTCTTGGTGTTTCTCAGTTCCCCCTTTGTGCCTCTACTATGTGTCATTTTAAGGTTAGCAGGATGGCAAAACCACCTAATATAACCTCATTACACCTTATTTTCATGATCCCACCCCCACAAGCCTCCTCTTGTCTGTCAGTTTGTCATACTATGGTGGCTTGTGTGTTGATGAGATGCTGGAAGCTAAGTCACTGGTATTTGAAATACCTGCAGGGTCACCTATGGTACACAGGTTTCAGTGGCACTTCCAGTTGAAGGCAGACTAGTAAGAAGGAGTAGTTAGCCACTAAAAACCTTACAAATAGCAGTGGTATATTGTCAGATGTGGTGCTGAAAGAAGAATTACTCGGGTTGGAAGTCACTCAAAACATGACTAGGGAAGAGTTGCCTCCTCAAAGTGGAGTTGAGCTTAATTACATAGATGGAGTGAAGCATTTGGGACCTTCATTTGCTGACCAGATGGATTACACAACAACCAAATGGATTATATCTGTGGAAAGAGACAATGGAGAAGATCAATATCATCAGCTAAAACAAGACCAGAGGTTAACTGTGGACCAGACCACCAATTACTCATTCACAAGTTCAGGTTGAAGCTGAAGAACATGAAAGCATGTCTACGAGAGCTAAAACATGACCTTGAAAATATCTTTACCTGAATTTAGAGCCCATCTCAAAAACAGATTTGATGAATTAGACACTAGTGACTGAAGACCAGAAGAGTTGTGAGATGACATCAAGAACATCATCCAGGAAGAAAGCAAGAAGTCATTTTTTTAAAAAAAATAGGAAAGAAAGAAAAGACCAAAGTGAATGTCAGAAGAAATTTGTTCTTGAAGTCACAGAGAAAACCTAAAGCAGATGGAAGAAATGAGGGACTGAAAGAGCTGACACAGGACATTTCAAAGGATGGCTTGAGAAGACAAAGGATTATGATGAAAAGTAAAAACACGTGGCAGTTAGAAAAGCAAAAGAGGAGAACACACTCAGCATTTCTCAAGTTGAAAGAACTAAAGAAAAAGTTTAAGCCTCCTTCTATATTTTGTCCATAGAATCCTTCAACTTGAAATATTGAAGAATTCTATGGACAAATATTGAAGCATCAAAGGAATCTGGAAGGAATACACAGAGTCGTTGTCCCAAAAGAACTGGCCAGTGTTCAAGCATTTCAAGAGGTACCATATGATCAAAACTCTATGATATTGAGGGAAGGCACTGGTGCAAAAACAAGGCTCTAGGAATTGGCAGAACACAAATTGAAATGTTTCAATAAACTTATGCAATACTGGAGGCATTCACTCATTTATGCCAAAAAAATTGGAAGAGAGCTACCTGGCCAACTGTTTGGAAGAGATCCATATTTGTGCCCATTCCAAAGAAAGATGACCCAACAGGATGCAGAAATCATCTAACAATATCATTGATATTACATGCAAAAATATATTATTGCCCTTTATTAATATCTTTATAAATCTGATATCCTGTTTGTTGGAAGTTAGAAGCATTGCATATAAACTTACAGATGTATTTTATGTATGTAGTACATGTTATTAAAAATCTATAAAAATTTTATTGAAATTAATTCAAAAACTGTTGCAGTGGTACATCATCAGGGAGCTGTCATAAATTCAAGACAGATTCAGATGAGAATGTTGAACTAGGGATATCATTGTTGACATCAGATGAATTTTGACTGAAAGCAGAGAATGCCAGAAAAATGCCTACTTGTGATTTACTGACTATGCAAAGGCATTCGACTACGTGGCTCATAACAAACTATGGAAAACATTGCATAGAATGTATATTCCAGAACACTTAATTGTGCTCATGAGGAACCTGTACATAGACCAAGAGGCAGTTGTTCCAACAGAACAAGGGAATACCTAATGGTTTAAAATTAGGAAAGATGTTCACCAGGGTTTTATCCTTTCACCCTATTTATTCAATCTGTATGCTGAGCAAATAATCTGAGAAATAATGAAGAATATCGCATCAGGATTGGAGGAAGACTGTTTAAGCATCTGTGTATACAGATGACACAACCTTGCTTTCTGAAAGCAAAGAAGACTTGAAATGTGTGCTGATGAAGCTCAAAGACCACAGCCTCTGGTATGAGTTGCACCTCAACATAAAGAAAACAAAAATCCTCATCACTGGACCAATAAATAATATCCATATAACTGGAGAAAAGATTGAAGTTGTCAATGACTTCATTTTGCTTGGCTCCACCATCAAACCCTCATGGAAGCAGCAGTCAAGAAATCAAACAACGTATTGCATTAGGCAAATCTGCTGCACAAAATCTATTTAAAGTACTCAAGAACAAAGATGTCAGTTTGAGGACTAAGGTGCACCTGGCCTAAACCATGGTATTTTCAATTGCCTCATATGCATGTGAAAGTTGGACAATGAATAAGGAAGACCATAGAAGAATCAGTGCATTTGAATTATGCTGTTAGAGAAGAATATTGAAAACACCATGGACTGCCAGAAAAGCAAACAAATCTGTGTTGGAAGAAGTACTGCCAGAATGCTTCTTAGAAGCCAGGATGGCGAGATGTCATCTTTGGACACGTTGTCAGGTTGGAGGACCAGCAAAAAATAAGCAGACCCTCAATGAGATGGACAGATGTGGTGGCAGCAACCAAGGTTTCAAGCATAACAACAATTGTGAGGATGGTGCAGGACTGGGCCATGTTTTGCTCTGTTATTCATAGTGTCACTATAGGTCAATACCAACTTGGTGGCACCTGACGACAACAACCCCATACACCTTAGTTGCATCATTAGCAAGCTGCCCAATCCTATTAGTGGGTCACAAGCACATTCCCACCCAATCATCTGCATTGTATTCATCAATCATTTGGTGGGAATTACAAGCCTATGGCTGTTGTTGTTGTTAAGTGTTGTAGAATCGGTTCTGACCCATAGTGACCCTGTGTAGGGTTTCCGAGAAGCAGCTAGTGAGCCTGAACTGCTGACTTTGTGGTTCAAACTGACTTTGCAGTCTAGCACATTAATGCACAGCGCTACACCAGGACTCCAAGACTATGGCTAGAAGGCCCCTATTAAGCAAAAGAATTCACTGCACTGCACCGTCTTTCTCCCTTTTGGATGATTAGCCCAGAAAGATACTGCTTGTGGTTGACAGCTGTTCTCTTTGGAAGAAAATGCTGGCCCTGAAGAGAGCCTGGGACAGGGCCAGGAGGAGAAGAATCAAGTTGCTGGTGATCCTGGGGTGGGCCAAGAAGTAACTTACTTAAGGTCATGCAAGCTGATGCAAGAACTGGGACCAAACCTGTTCTCCTATAGCTTCTGGTCTACAAAGCCTTGTCACTAGTTAGCAGGTCCATGTCCAGTCCAACCTCTCCCTGTAGCCCATGGATTTAAAGATATGTACAGATGGCATCTGGCCCTAACTTCAGGGGTTCAGGGATATGGTGAGGACCTTGGGGGTTTCCTCAGAACCCTGGGTGAGGCTCTTCACCTGCATGTGACCAAAGAGTTCTGAATGATAGTCATCAAAGATCACCCATCCCTTCACTGGCTCCCCACGCAATGATGGAGACCTTCATTATGTCCAGCACTGTGCTGGAAACCAAAGTGCATTTGAGAGAAAAACAAGGCATGCCCAGGAGAAAAGATAAAGTTAAAATTATAACAAGAGCCTGGAATCCCTGCATCTCCAACTTTTCAAGGGCTTGACTTCTCTTCTTCAGCAGCAAAAATTTTCAGAAGAAAATTCATGATGTCACTAGGGTTGGCATCACCCTCCCCATGGCCCTGCCATGGTCCTCCTTCCTGTATCACACAGAATCCTTAACAATATTTACTACCAATTCCAATCCTAAAATAATGTGTGATATCACTGTGTTGTTGTTGTTGTTAAGTGCCGTTGAGTCGGTTCCGACCCATGGCGACCCTGTACAGGATTTCCGAGGGTGTAAATCCTTACGGGAGTAGAAAGCCTCATCTTTCTCCCGTGGAGCGGCTGGTAGTTTCGAACCGCTGACCTTAAGGTTCGCAGCCT
>NW_006408543.1:2993455-2994387 GCF_000296735.1 Chrysochloris asiatica | reverse complement strand
TAAATTAGCAATCCTAGGCAAGCTGACCACAGACCTCGGAGCAAGTCCAGAATTTGCCATCTGCTGTAGCATCTCATGTTCTGAACCTTCAACCTGGAGAGAAGATTCTAGATTTGTGTGCAGCACCAGGAAGCAAAACAATACACATTGCAGCATTAATGCATGATCAGACCCAGCCAAGTGGAAACTGCGACCCAGCGCTAGAAGCCATGGAGCAGCCTGTCTGAAGGGAGAGGTGTGACCAATTTTTCATCTTTCATGTTTCATTTTTCACATATCTCTCCTCTTCACCCTGATCGTGCCCTCACTGCACAACCCAGATGCCTTCAGGCAGGCAGGAACATACCCCCAAAAGGGTCAAGCATTACACCCACAATTTTCCAACAGCACAAAGAGGAAACCTGCAGGCTGTTTCTTATGACGTTTTGACCCTGGGAACCAGTCCCATAGTTTACCTAGGTGGGACCTTTTGCACAGCAAAGGCCAGTAAACAGTGTCAACCACAATTTTATTTTTGTTTTTGATTGGTTGTTTCTATCTGCTTTTATATTGTTTCTGTCTTTGGTCCTTTTGGCCTCACTCTTCTCTCAGGGATGGAAGCTTTCTCCCCCTACCTTACCCAAGAAGAGACAACAACTGTGCCCATGTAACCAAGCTACAAGCATACCCTGTAACACCCCACCATTTGGACAAGAGCCAAAACCAGCTGATTGGCATTACACATGAAAAAGGAGGCCTATCTCCAGATCATATCCACCAGGAGATGCTCAACAACCTTAACAACAAAGCAACATACATCCATTTAAGCATTAAAACCCACATAACTGCTAAAAATGTCCAAGAAAACACAATTAAAGGTCTCAACACATGTCAAAAAACAGAAAAAAGTAACTGAGACAAATGAGCTGGAAGCAGACACAAACTTTCCAGTA
>NW_006408543.1:2979828-2987580 GCF_000296735.1 Chrysochloris asiatica | reverse complement strand
TATGGGGGTGTATGGGGTGGGGTGAGGGGGAGGGAGGGGAAGGTGGAGCACAGGGTACAGAACAGGCACAGAATAGTGGAACACAGGATATGGCATAGACACAGGATAGTTTGGTGCTGGGGGGTGGGGGGGACAATACATTAGAAGGGGAAGGGGAAAGGAAAAATAAGGTGGATAGAGAAAAAAAAAGTAAATTAGCATAAAGTCTTAGCCTTGTAGATATATTAATGCATATAAGTTTGGATTACAAAAATGTTTTTTACAGCTAACAATAGGATTATTTGTTATTAAAAAGCAATAAATCTCTGAGGACTTATGGGACAAGATGGTGGAGTAGGCAGACACACTGAGGAGACCTTCTGCAACAAAGACATGGGAGACGGAGTGAAGCACACACAGGAGGTAGTCCTGAAGCCCTGAGCATCAGAGGAGAGGACAGAGAGGTGAACTGAGGGCCGACTGGAAGTTCAACAGTAGCAGTAAGAGAGGAGAAAATGGGCAGACTGAGCTGGCTTGGAGCGGCACAGGTATCTTGAGCTTTAGCAGTTGTTGATACAGTGGCCTGCAGGCACTGGCCATGGCTGGAGGTTGGCAGCGGGGTGCATGCAGTTCTCTTTTGTTCATGCACCCTCCTGATAGCCAGGAGCATGGTCAGTCCCCACTACCACCAACCCAGCAGCGAGAGGTACCCCCTCCTGGGCAGCATACCTGGGGTTGGGTGCCCAGGGTTGGATGCCTGGCATAGTGCTCTTGCTTCTGGAGGAGAATAAACACACCCTGAGCTTCACTACACAAACTGTGATCTAACCGCAATCACACTTCTGGTTTCTATCACATCCACCAGGCAAGAGATGGTGAATGCCTGAGAACATAGCACTAGATACTCATAAACTCAGTATAAATACAACATCACATGTCTCAGAGAAAACAGCCTGCTTCTGCTTACATGAAGAAACAAGACTAAGTGTCTCTAGCAAGTGTCCAAAATACTGAGTCAGAAAATGTAACACTGGAGGTGGTATTGGAGCTACCTGATAAGGAATTCAAAAGAATACTATTTAGGCAACTTTGACAGATTGAAAGAAAGATTGAGGAAATGATAGATGAAACCAAGGAAAACATGGTTAAAACAATAGAAGAATTTAGGAAGCAAACTGACAAAATGTTGCAGACTGCAGGTATTGGAGTGTTGAGGACCAGTGTCATGGACGAAAATCCAGCACGTGGCTGCACTCAGACTTGCTGGTCAGAGACCCTGTGGGCTCAAGGAAGTAACCTCCAGACGTCCCAGGTGCATTGGCTTTTACGAACTCACTGTTGGCCTAGCTCTGTATAATTCTCTTTAGTCCTATTAATTCACTCTATGCTTTGAACCCCTGTAACTGTAGCCTCTGAGAAAATGGTTTCCTAATGTGCCTCTCTCAATGTCTCCACTGTATTGGCAGTGCTTAAGGTGTTCTAAGAACAAATCTCTCTGAGGAACAGACTCTGGCCACGGGGCAAGCTCGTCCAAACTGTCCTTTATCAAATTATTTAGTTATGTTTGATATTAACTTAATACATGAGCCCTTGATACCCATGGACAAATATTAAAACCTCTCCTAAAGCCAAGGCTGTAAAAAGTTCCAAAGGCAAGTTTGCTGGAGGCAGGCTGCCCAAGGAATTAACTCAAAGTAAATGGGCGACTTCCAAGCTTTTGTTCAAAGAACAAAAGGACTGCCATCTTAAATCGTTCCCACAAAGGTGCAGCCCATTGACCTATGTGTCTCGCTTCCTCCTGCAAACCTGGCCCAGGCAGCCGACACAGCTGGACTCCTCCCAATCCTTTTCACCTTCCCCCATCCGAGATTAGGTGCTATAGGTATGTTAATTAGGCTTGAGAAACCTAGTTGCGGTCTTGGGATTCGAACCTGAAAAGTACCATATAATAATTTGCTTGAATTTCTGGAAAATTAAGGATGTTAGATTATCAAGACAATTTGTGATTTATGTTTTAGAATTTGATTCCTGTAAATCATTGTGTCCTGTGTTGAAAGATTAATCACATTTCACTTCTGTACCCCGTCTTAATAAACCCCGCCTTCCTTTGTGTAAAGCTCCTCCCTGAAATAAAACTGGGGCGCCGACCGAAGCCCGCGTGTGTTACAGCTGGCATGCGAGGCGTTACAGCTGGCAAGGCATGCGTTAAGGTTTGCAGGGCGGTGCTTTACTGCCTGCAGGGGCCACGATGCCGGCAGTCCAGGGTCCGCCCGCCAGTGTAGCATCCACTCTGGTTTTGGGGTGTTTTGTGTTCTCTCTCTTTGCGTCTTTGTGTGTATTCTTTCTCTATCTCTGTCGCCGCCAGATCTCCCAACTTCATGAACATAACCCCCTTGTCGAGGCCGGTCCCTGACAACAAAATATATGAAAAATTTGGAACCATACAAAAACAGCAGTTAGAAAGCCAGAAGATTAACACTAAAGACTTCAGAAATAGATAATAAAAGAAGTAGAACTGAAGCAATGGAAGGTCGAATGACTGAGCTTGAAGAAGAATCTCTCAATATTCACCTGCTAGAGGAACTATCAGAAAAAAGAATAACAGCAACAACAACAAAAATACAAAGAAAGTCTTAGACCTGGTGTGAGAATGTAGGACTGGACTACTGACCATAAGGTTGGTGACACTAACCTACCAGCTTCTCCTTGAAAACCCTACACAGGGTCGTTATGAGTCAAAACAACTCGACAACACTTAAACACAACATCAAGAGGAATAGCTTCTGTGTGACTGGAATTCCAGAGCAGGAAGAGGCCAAAGAACAGAATATTGTCCAAGGGTTGTTGGAAAAAAACGTCCCTAACATCATGAAAGATGAGAAGATAGCCATTCAAGAAGTTGAATGAACTCTAAACAGGATAGACCCCAAATGAAAAATGTTAAGACATAACCAAATTTCTCAAAACCAAATACAAGGAAAAATGAAAACATTACCTACAAAGGAGAACTAATAAAACTAAGCTCTGATTTCTCTGAAGAAACCATACAGTCAAGAAGGCAATGAAATGACATACATAAAACTCTCAAAGAAAAAAACTGCCAACCAAAAATCATATATTCAGCAAAATTGCCTTTCAAATATGATGGTGAAATGAAGTCATTTTCAGACAAACAGAAATTAAAAGAATTTGTCAAAACCAGACCAACTTTACAAAAAAAATACTGAAGGGAATTCTTTGGACAGAGAACCAACAACAGCAAACAACCTGAAACTAACATACCTGACAATATCACCTAGACTCAACCCAAATATTTTTTGTAGTTTGTTAAGTGCCTTGAGTCAGTTGTGACTCATAGTAACCCTCTAAGGAGCAGCTGGTGGGTCTGAACCCTCAATCTTGCAGTTGGCAGTCCATATCAAGTAAAACAGAACTTGATATAAGATGAAAATAGAGAATCAAATATAGAGTTGCAACAACACCAACAGCAATAACCATCAAGTGAAGAGAATAATATAGTTACAGAACTTCCAAATGAAGAAGAAATCAAGTAGATTACAATTTTATTTATATAAAAAATTAATTAATAAGTAAATCTAAAACTGACCCTAAACCTAAACCAAACATTACTTTTAGCCCTAGGCCAACCCTTGCCCCTAACACCCTAGTCCTAACTATAACCCAAACACTAAACAAAGTCCTAGGCCTAACTTAGTCCTAGCCATAGTCCTAACCCTAACCCACACTCTTCACTCCTACCCACCCACCATCCCCCAAATAATAGCACATTTCAAAACCCTGTGAAAGACTTTTAGTCAGCCATTTTGGTGTCACTCTTTCTAATGGCGTCACCCGGAGGGGTTTGCATGCCCACACCCCCTACCGACACCACTAAAAAAAGTGCTTACTATCCAAGAAGATAAGGAGCTCTGATAGCGTAGTGCTTGGGAGTCCGGCTGCTAACCCCAAGGTTATTTCTGATATTCTGTTATTGATCATTTGGACCTCTTTCTGTAGGTTTTGAATAGTTTCCAATATTGTATCTATCTTATTTGATTGTTCCTGTAGCGCTTTCCTGACTTCTTCCTTATTTTTCTCAACTCCATTGTAAAGTGTTTTGAAACATTTTATAATCATTTTTTCTGAATTCCTTCTCAGCATTTCCAAACCTGCACTCCTTCCAGAATGGAGTCCAGATCTACCTCTAGGTCATTTGTCTCAGACATTTTATCTTGTTTCTGGACATGTGCTAATATGGTCATCTGCTTTTGCTTCTTGGACATGTTTAGTGTTTATCTGTGGCCTTAATACTTAATTGAGTTATTTTAGTATTTTTTTATGTTTTCTGATTGCTTCCAGGGAGATGTGGTCAGGATGTGGGCTTCCCTTTTCACTCTTCTTATTGCTTAACTCAGGGTACTTTCACAGGTGGTGTCTGTTTCCCTGGTATATGGCAGCTGGTATTGGTTCTTGCCTGGGTTTTCGTGTTTTGCCTGGGAGTGTGATTTTAGCCTGGCTATATGGCAGCAGTTTCTGACTCTTCTTGTGTAATATATGGAGAGAAAGAGTCCTCCAAAGGTAGAAGAGGGAACATATAATAGCAAAACAGCACCAGCAGGGGGAGTGGGGGGTAACAAGAGAGAAAAAACAAAAAAAACAAAAAAAACCCAGCAACAACAAGAACTAGACTGAATATTGTAGTCTATAATCACAGAAAAGGGAGAGAAGAAAAAAATCTGTAGCCTAATATGAGTATGACTTTAATGTCCTCTCTTCAGCTTCTTGCTTTTAAAGCTGCCTGAGGGATTTCAAGATGCCATTGTTGGTTGTTAGGCTATACTTCAGGCGTTAATTTAATTTTCAGCCTGTTTTGTTTTTAAACTCTCTTCCTCTCTCTACAGCCCTGTCCTGCCCTTTCCTGTATTAAAAAACAAAACAAAAGACAAACAAGCAAAAAACCTTCAGGGTCTGCTCTTGGGCTGAGTATCTGTGCATATGCGTGGCAGAAGAACCCACCAGTGGTGAGGGTGGGGGATGTCCACTTGCTCAGGCTCCCCCTCTACTCACCAGAATGGAGGTGGGCAGACAGTGGGGGGCCAATGACCAGATACCAAAAATAAGAAAATCAGAACAAAGCAAAACTGACAAAGTGTGTTGTCCACCTTTGCTCCAAGGTTCCTGCGGCGTTTTTCTGGGTGTCCCTGCACCCCCACTTGGTCTTGCCATTTGGTCTTGCCCAAGATGTCTGCTCCGGGCCTCCAAACCCAGCCCGGCAGATTCAAAAGTACATGATTTTTTATGTCAGCTTCAAGTTCCACAATCTATAAGCCTTCACACCTTCAAAGTATTCCTATCTCTATGGTTCCAAGATTTGGAGCTCTGCCCTGGATCTGCTTTGCCTGGTATTCTGTGGTATTGCTGACAGTGAACTTCACTGCACCTCCACCCTGTTGTTGTTGTTGTCAGGTGCCATCGAATCGGAACCGACTCATAGCGACCCCATGCACAGCAGAACGAAACAATATCCGATCCTGGGCCAACCGCACCTCCACCCTAGCCGCCATCAATCCCCGCCTCTAACCCCAAGATTAGCAGCTTGAAACTACCAGCCGTTCTGAGGGGAAAAAAATGAGGCTTTCTGCTCCCGTAAAGATTTACAGCCTTGGAAAACATGTACAGGGTCACTATGAGTCGGAACCTACTCCACGGCACACCATCACCACCATCCAAGAAGAAGCACAGAGGACACAGAAAAGCTAGCCAAGCTCTGGTGTTAGCTAAAGGGCATTTGTGCAGCAACCTTTCCACCTTGAACTGAGTAAGGACTGGAGTCTCAGTATAGTGAGAACACATAAAAAAAGCAAGAAAGTGGCAAATGATTCAAATAAAAAGATGAAGGAAAATAAACAATAAGCCTGTTCACAACCACTCTCAGCTCACTGGTGATTGAGAAAAATGGAAATTAAGTCACCAAGAAGTACCAAATTTCAACTCTTCTGATTGGTTAAGAGTGAAGAAGTCAGATCTTGTCAACTGTTGGGAAGGTTATGGAGATATGAGAGTTCTCATACCCTGCTGGTGGGACTGCTGCAGACTTAGAGAATAATCTAGCATATCTAGGAAAGTTGGAAATGCACATTTCCATTAAGCATTTCTGTAAACAAACCACCCCTCCACTTAGCTTTAAATACCAACCATGTATTTGCTCATGGTTCTGCAGTTTGGACTGGGCTCAGCAAGGTGTTTCTTTTGCTCATCTGAACCTGGGCTCCCTTGTGTGGCTACATCATTTATGAATCAGCTGGGACTGAAGAACCAATGATGTCTGCACATTCCCAGGACTTTGGTTCTAGAGACTGGCAGGGCCTCTCTCTCAAGTGGTCTTTCAACACTCAGTAATCTAGCCTGGGTTCCTCCCAAGAGGGCAAAGATGGCAATCACAAGATCTCTTGAGACCTATGCTTTGGAAGTTGCCCAGCATCACTTGTGTTGGTCACAATAAGTCACGAAGTCAGCTGAGCTGCCAGAGGTGGAGAAACAGACTACGTGTCTTGATGAGAGTTGCTACAAACTCATGTGGCCATGTTGGTCCTTCCACCAGACACATAGCCCTACAACTCAGTAATCTCCTTTCTGACTGCATTTCCTAGACCTAGGGAAACTCTTATCCAAACTGACAGGTACAAGAATGCTCATTATAGCATTGTTCATTATGTCAAAATCAAAAATAAAATTGCCCATCCCTGGGGTATATAGATACAACCAGCATGTTCATTCATTTGAAAACTCTACAGCAAATTTTTTAAATGAAGTAGGTCTCTATTTGCAGCTTGGGTGAATTCAAACAGTTATGCTGAATGAGGAAGGAAAGTTGTAAAATTAAATATTTAATAGGATATGATTTTAAGGAAACATAGTGTGTGTGTGTGTGTGTGTGTGTGTGTGTGTGTGTGTGTGTGTGTGAAAGTACAGTGGACAAGTGAAGGGCTACTTTCCTTAGATGTGATTTGTTGTCCATTGAAAAGAGTAGAATTAATGTGGTGGTAGAGCTGAGGCTGAGCCAATAATGACCCTGCATCTGTGAGGAGAAAGATGAATGGCTAGATGGATCCAATTTCTTCTCACTTACCTGAGGTCTTTGATGGTTAATGGCATGTGCCAACTTGGCAAGGCTAGCTGATTCTCAGTGGGTTGGCAGATACTGGTTGCTCTTCCATTATGTAATATAAGATAATCACTCCCATTATGTGAGCAGCCAATCAGTTGAAAAGGAAGTTTCCGTGGGGCATTGGCTTGCCTCCAGGATCTAAATGAATGGCCCAGCAGAGTTCTCAATCTCTCTCTCTTCCCCTCTCTCTCAACCCTGTATACATCTCATCGCCTGACCCCTGGTTCTTGGGACAAAAGATGTCTTCAGCCTGCTAACTGGCCTACAAATTTTGGATTCACTAGTCCCTGCAATGCCAGCAGAAGCCTCCAGCCTACCTGATCTGCAGGTTTGGGGTTCATCAGCCCCTGCAACGATGGGAGCCAGCAGACATCGTCAGCATGTAGCCTGACCCACAGATTTGGGACTTGCTGGCCTCCACAAGACATTTCCTTGTGTGTATGTGTGTGTGTGTGTGTGTGTGTGTGTGTGTATTGTTGTTATGTGTCATCGAGTCAAGCAACCCTGCATGGGGTTTCCAAGGAGCAACTGGTGGGTTTGAACCACTGACCTTGTAGCTCAAACTGGCCTTGCAGTCCAGTGCATTAGCCTGCAGTGCCACATAC
>NW_006408543.1:2953871-2973337 GCF_000296735.1 Chrysochloris asiatica | reverse complement strand
AAAGGAGATGGGGATAAGATTCGTAAGATTCAATAGTGAATAACTGTTATCATGACTAATCGCAACTGTCACACTTGTAAAGTAGAAGTTTTGTAACAAAAAGAGGGGAGTGGTTAATCTTACAGTCCAGAAACAGAGGACCCTAGGACCATCAAGAGAGGAACGCACACATAGAATGTGGGACCTTATCCAGAGAAGCAGCAGCGCCAGAGATGGAGGCAGAGATGGAGGTATGGAGGACTCTAGATTCATCAACTAAGAAGAGAAGGACTAAGAACTGGTAGCCAGGAGCAGACTTGCAAAATGTGCCCTTTGGAGATGTAAATTATTATATATGCCTGAGTGGTTTTTTTTTGTTTGTGTGTTTTTTAAAAAAGCTAAAGAGGATAGAGAGAAATACTTGTAACTGATGGTATATGGAAGGGATTATAATCAATGTAATGAAACAAGGTATATAAATTGTTGAATGTGAAACTGATGATGTGCCCTGTAAACTTGCATTCAATCCATAATAAAAAAACTTTAAATTAAAAAAAAAAAGATAAGCTTAATAAGACACCATGAAGGAGGAAGCTAAAGGGGGGAACTATCCAAGGGGAATTTGCAGAAAGTGAAAGGAAAGCTAAAGGAAAGAGTCCCGGCATGGTGCTGTGGGTTAATGCACTGGACCGTAAAGTAGGTTTGAACCACAAGGTTGGTGTTTCATGCTCACCAGTTGCTCCTTGTAAACCCTCTACAGGGTCGCTATGGATGGGAACCGACTCGACAGCACTTGACAACAACATCAAAGGGAGGTTAGCAACACACATTGAGCTAGAACCTACGGCCCGTGGGAAAACTTCCATATTAATGCTCAGTGCTTTGCCTCATTTTTGTTTCTTGTTGCTCATTTCTGCTTATTAGTTCAAGTTTCCCCTTTGTCAGAAGTGCCAGGATGTTGTCGTACTGGTAACAACAAAGCTCCCTGTGACCCCCAGACACTGCCACTGGGCTGTGTGCCAGCCCACCCCAGCCACCCTGCCCCACTCCAGGCACTGTCAGTCCTCTCCCGAGCTCTCCTTCCTGATGGCGTGCTCACTGGCTTCTGTGGCACGTGACCCATACCCTCTCTTCCTGCTGTTCCATAGCCACAGTCTTTGGATCCTTGTATCTGAAACTCCGCCCTTGTATCCATCACTCTCTTGTCAGCTATCACAGCAACCTGAATGCTGTAGCTCATACTTCCTACACCCACAGCTGATGAGACCACAGAACTCCAACCTCCTCTTTGGAGAGCTAGACTCATGGACCCAATGAGAATTCCGCAGCAGACTGTCCCACAGACACGCCGGTTTCCAGTGTACCTATAGCTAAGCCCATGGTCTTCCCCCAAATGCCTGCTCCTTCCTCTCCTGTACCCCTACCATCCACAGACAATCAGAGCCAGCCTGGCCCCCTTCACATCCAGAGTCCCCAACACCGATGAATTCAAGTCCTTTAGTACCTTTCCCTAAGGCTTACTTCTTCCCATCTCTTTGACTCAAGCTTTCAGCATCTCCTACCTGGACCATTAAAGTTCCATCCCATGTGGGTTTTTTGGTTCCATGTGCCCCTGTCCTCAGTCCCTGCCTCACATCATAGCTAATGATTGGGTCCTATTTCTCCCATCAATGGCTCCATCCCACAAACATCAACTGACTGCACTGAAGGATCCAGAATCAATGATGAACAAGCGTGGATCTCCCAAAGCTCAAAGCCCAACATGACAACAAGTGGACAAGTCATTGTTAGGGGTACTGTGGACTTCATGGCAGCTCTTGACCCAATTTTGGGAGTCCATGCAAGGTTCTTATGAGGGAACTAACAGCCGAGGCTTAGCAGAAATATGACCAGAATGCTCTTTAGGAGCAAGGATGACAAAACTTCAACTCACTTTGGATATGTCATCAGGAAAGACAAAATGCTAAAGAAGGATGTCATGTGTGGTAAAATGGGGGGGCTGGTGAAAATGAGGGGGGCTCTCCATGAGAGGGACAGACACAATGGTCACAGAATTGTTGGTGAAAACTCGGGACTCAGTGCTCTGGCATGCAGAAGGTCAGGGTGACTCAGAACGGATTCAATGGCAATAGCACTGGAGGTTAATGGCATCGCCAGCTTGGTGACCCTTTGTGGTCTGGTCCCTGGGTACCTCTGCAGCTGCATCCTCATCCCTGGTCCCCTTACCTCCACACACAGCTTCTTCCAAGCGTGTCCAACCACCAAGTGGCAGAAGCTGGGGGGCCTTCTCCCCACTGTTCAGTATCTTGCACCACGGATCGTATCAATTTGTGAGCTTGCAAATCGGCACTTAGCTTGCATGCCAAAGTCCACAGTCCTAAGTTTCTGTGGCAGAAAGACATTGCTGAAAATAATTGTGCCTGGCAGCACTAGGACCGGTTCCAGAAACTGTCCGGCGTTCCAGCGCACACGGAATCTTTGGTTGCTTATGCAGCGGCCAGATGCCTCGATATCCTGCCCAATTAATCTGGAATGAGTTGGACTGTAATGATTTCCTTTCCCGACAACCTGCTTCTGAAGAAGGATCAAAAGCCACTTCCTGGTCCCTCCTGGTCCCTTCCCCTCTCTGCTTCCTCGCTCCCTGTCATCGTCCACCCGAGGACCCTGCTGCCAGCTCCCCCCACCCCCCAGGTAGACGGCGGTGCTGGCTGGTGGCAAAACTCATCAGCCCCCCCAGCGAGCTGGCAGAAGAGCCCACTACACTGCCAGCCATCAGCATTGACTCCGGTCCTGCTGGCTCACCAGGCAATGCCTGCAAATTCCTGCTATCCTCCTCGCCAGGGGCAGCCCAAGCACTGAACCCTTCCCAGGGATGTGACTTGGGCCCATTTCCTGTGGTTGAAACTCCAGGAGCGTGTTGGAGCCCCAGCTTCAGCAAACAGGGGCCTGATCCCACCACTAAGGCTGGCTAAGGTGCCCTGGTTTGACACTGTAGGATAAGCACTGGACAGAAAGGTCTGTTTGAACCGCAAGATGGGTGGTTCAAATTCACCAGCCACTCCTGAGAAACCCCGTAAGGGTTGCTGTGAGTCAGAACCAACCCAATTTTCCCCAAAGAGCTTGACGATGAGAGGGCAGGACGGCCCAGAAATAACCGAATTACTGGAAAGGAAGAATTCCTCTCCCGTTTCACAACCGAGAAACGAGAGTCTCAGAGAGTGTGCACGGCATGTGGGACGTCACCCAGCTCCTCGGCGGGCTCCATCACGCCCACCCCTCCCCTCCAAGATGCAGCTGCCCACTTCATTTGCCCCTTCACCTCTAGAGGGGGGACAGGGAGGACATGCAGACCCCAGTGACTTCCGCCACCTGCCCCCTTTGCTTTCACTTCGCCCCTACACACACCTCCCTTGTGCGTCCCTAGGCCTCCCAGAACATCTGCCATGAGTCAACCTCCCACCCATCCAGCCTGGGGGGTGGCTGAGCCTGACCAGTGGTCTGACGAGGGTGTCCCCTTGGGAAGAAATGACCCAAGAAGCTACTAACGTTGTGTTCCTCTCAGGAACGTGAACTGAAGAGATGGGGTACACTTGGAGTTCTACAAAGGCTGTTCTTCTGCCTTTTTTCTTGTCCCTCTGTCCTCTCTGAGGTCCCAGGGGAGGACCAGGGACAAGTCTAGTGGGCAGCTGTCTCCTCACTCCCTGCCTCCCCCTCCCAGCACTTTGCCTTTGATGTTTCACTCCCCAGGATGGGACTCCGTCTCCTGGCACCCACCTTGGCCAAGAGAAATGCAGAACATTGTCTCCTGGGCCTCCTGCAGCTCAGAACAAGGTGAGGAGCCGGGAGGAGGCCCAGGTGGGAGGGACAAAGCTGCTCTGTTGTCCCCAGGATGACCACCATCCAAGTGCAACAAGAATGACCTCGTCCATCCTCGGCCCAGGCCACTCCGCTAGCCCACAAAAGTCACTCCAACAATTAAACTCGGTCCCTTTGTCTCCCCTCCCCCAGCGGAAGGAACGCGTGTCCCACTGTGCGGGGCTCCACAGCCACCTCCCTGTCAGACCGTTTCGCAGTAGCACTGCGGCGCCGTGGAGAGGGGCTAATTGGATTTGTTGTCACCTCCTGAAGCTGCCAGGAGCTCACGTCTGCTCTGGTTACAGATGAAGACATCACAGTGACAGGCTCAGAGACAGCTCAGCTGGCATCCTGAGGCCTCTAATAGAGCCATGTTGATTTAATGTCCGAGCGGAGAGCTACAGACAAGCTGTTCAAGTTTTCCCTTCCAAACAAAGCAGGAACATACCATCCGTCATCTGTGGATCCGTAAATAAGTATCCTGGTGCCTCCAGGAGCTCTTAACCATTGCCACGAAAGAATGACAAACTCGGAGCTCAGAGATGGAGCGTCTCTGGTTTATGCTGCCCTCAGGGAGCCCGGCTAATTCCACCAAACATAAATTTTACTTAACTATGTAATTGTAAATGAATCCTATTAGCCTTCAAGTTGCTCGCTGGTGGCTCCCTCACTAAAGGTGTGCCGGATCCATGTGTAGAGGGTCTTTTTGGAGGGGGCAGGGTTTGAAGTGTAGAGAGGGTCTGTCCACTGTCAGTAAATCACTCAGCCTTTCAGTAGTCCTTTGGTGAGCACCTACTATGTGCCGTGTGTGGGTGAACAAGGTGGGCTCCTTATGTTTGAGAAGTTCTCGGGTGAGGTGCAGACAGACTCACAGACAGGCAGGATAAGCACTATGAAGTGGATGAACGTGGAGATGAAGATGAAGCTGTAGAGGACTGAGGAGGGCGCTCCCATGACTGGTCAGGCCTCAGTTCTTGGTGGAAGGGTTTGTCTTCAGGGCAGCTGGAGTTTGTGATGGGTGTGTCTGGAGAGACTACCCTTGTGTGCATGGACCAGGAATGGAAGTCCCTTCCCTCCAACTCACTGGGGGCCTGTGATCCTCCAAGGTCTTACGGGGCCTGTGGGTTTCAGCGAGGTAGCCCCACAGTGAGAGCTGAGGTGGCCCGGAGGGGTTAAACATGCACCCTGTGAGGGTCTGGTACTTGAACCCAGGCTGTCCCCCTAGCAGGCCACATCACGCCTTGGCTATAGGTTGGGACTGGTTCCTGAGCATCCACTGGTGGCCCTCTGTGAGTTCCTGCTCAGACCTGTGGACCATCCTCAGTGATAGGGCACAGCAGGGGTACTGAAAATAGTCGTCAAAAAAGAACGCCATACAGAGCTCCAGACACCAGACACCACCTGCTCACATCCAAATGAACAGCCCCTGGCCCACTCTTCCTGCCCCCTAAACCCACATGCCACTTCTTCTATCCTGATCCTATTGGTGCCCCAGAAACAGAGAGTTAGAAAGTACCCCACAACTAGACAAAGATCTACAGTAAATTGAGGGTGTTAGTTGACACCCATTCACAGAAACAGAGCCACCCACTACCAAGAAGACTCTGGCCTGAAGAGGACCCCCACAATCTTAGACGAGGAGCAGAGCCCCCACATCTATGTCCTACTCCCTCAGTTGGACTCTCCCAGCACCTGCCGCTGCTCACGGATACAAAAGTAGCTAGAATACCACACACCCTGAGACTGCAGCTCGGAAGAGAAAACAGACTGATCCCTTTGGAGGGGGAAGGGGAGATATGAGTTAGGAAGTCTCCAGAATGTCCACTGGGATCTCCCCAAGGCCATTCCAACATGGCGAAGGCTGCCAATGGGCATCCTGAATATAAATGCCAGGGTACTGGGGTAGGGTGGGGAGGGAGGGAGCAGAGAAGGGGAAGGATGGAGAGAGGAGACAAGCACCACAGTGAGCCAAAAAGAAAAGAAACAGAGAGAAACAAAAAATGTAACTCAATATAAATACTGAGAAGGAAATTTCTCTTTCTTAAACAATCCACGAGAACAGTAAGTCAATAAAACAAGAACACAATGGCATGGCAATAAGATGACAGGGAGAAGTGAAATGGGAGAGTACTCAAACCTGAAGGGAAAACTGGAGCTCAAAATATCACTACAAGAGTAACGAATAAGTTACAAACAACAAGGAACAGAAAGTGACTTCTAAAACGAAAATGATTAACAAAATGGAAACACTTCAGAAAATCACAGTGAATGCAGATGACAAGAAAGAGATTAAAATCACTAGAAGTGAACTCATAGGAAGGGGGTGACGATGGTGTGACAGAAGAATGACTGGAGTCTCTGATTAAGGAATCCAACAACTAGGACAAAAACGTGATAAAAGGAAGAAGACATCTCCTCTTAGCTGAATAACTTCTTCAGGAAACCAAATACTATGTCTGTGTGTAATGAGATTTCATCTCTCATACTTTGGGCATGTTGTCAAGATGGGTCAGTTCCTGGAGAAGGACATCATGGTTTATAAAGTTGAGGGTCAGTGTGTTGTTGTTGTTATTAAGTACTGTCAAGTTGGTTCCGACTCATGGTGACTCTGTATAGGGTTTCCAAAGAGCAACTGGTGAGCTTGAACCACCAACCTTGAGGTTTAAACCAGCCTTGCAGTCCAGCACATTAATCCACAGCGCCACACCAGGACCTTAATGTCTCTTGCAGTCATTCTATGTCAACTCCCACCAAATGACTTTTTCCCTGATGGGTCTGGGTAAGAGAAGGTGGTGGGGAGAAGCTGATGGATTGCATGCTTCACGTGTGAACAATTGTTAACAAGCCTGTGATTGTAAACAGGAGGCAATCTAATGAAGAGATTGGTCAATGTTATCATCTGAGGCTGAGGCTTATGGCGGAATGGTGCGGGCCTGTGGGCATTATCAGCAGCCCTGAAAGGTCTGTGTAACATTGGCCAGGCAAAGAGAGGCCTGCCTCCGGGCACAGCTGACAAGACATTGTCCTGACTGGAACAATTGTTCCTCAACATTTCTGCCCCTGAATTATACGGAACCAGTTAGCTTCCCTAATCCACCCCATAACTATGAGTATGGTGCCAGGTCCGTGCGGACATTGTAATGAATTTTCTAAGCCAGCTGAGTCGAGTGCTGTGGGCAGGATGGTTAGTGCCAAGATTTAGAGGTCAGTGAAGAAGAAGAAGGCTCTCAACAAGATGGACTAACCCTGTAGCAGCAACAGAAGGCTTAAACTTAACAATTGTAAGAACTGCGTTCTGTTGTGCATGGGGTCACTATGAGTCATAACTGACTTGTTGTTAAGAGTCACTGAGTCACTTCTGACTCATAACTGTCATTGAGTCAGTGACCCTGTACAGAGTTTCCAAGTAGCTGCTAACGGATCTGAACCACTGATCTTGTCGTTAGCAGTCCAGTGCTTATCCCACAGTGCCACATGAGGGCGAGTGGTCCAGAACATTTTGATTCAGAACATCAACACTGAAACATCTCCTAAACTTTTGGATATCAGGTATAAAAAAGAATTCTTCCAAGTCCAAGACAGAAAAAGCCAGTCACCCAAAGGAGGAAACTTGTTGTCGTTGCCCTAAGATTGGCCTACAGCAGTGTTCAATGCCAGAAGGCAGTGGGGCAAAGACTATGGAACTCTAGAACACCAAAAGTGTGACCCATAGAAATATAATCATAAAGATAATAGCAGATATTCTCAGAGAAGACAGCACCCAAGCTATATGAAAACATGACTTATTGAAACCAGCCAGTTCAAATAAATTAAATGGGAAGTGAAATGGTAGGACTGGATCTATTAAAAAATAACCCTAAAATTCAAGTTTGAGAATTATAGTTTTAAAAGAGACTCGGTCTTATGAAATTCCCATAACCGGGAACATTAACCCCAAAGTAGGGCATCCAATTGATACTGCTGAAAATTGAAACATGGAGGTGTATTATACAATAGAAACAGGACAGAAGAGCTATAAACCCAGAGGAGCAAGGAAGATGACCCCGCAGGTGAGAATGTCAACTAAATTTAGAAGGTGAACAGTTGATTGGCCAGTGGAGAGCGAGTTCCAAAGGGTCAAGAGGAGGGTGGACAAACAAGCTAGCTCCCCAGCCCCTACAGAACCCCAGAAACACTCAGGACTAGAATTGAGGGTGGGCTGAAGACAGAAAGATTGGTGGAAAGTCTACACACGGAGCAGTAAGACCACCAGACAGTTTGATCAAGGTCCCACTTTGTCTGGAGCTGAGGGGTCTCCTGGGGAAGCTTCAGTTCCAGGGAAACCAAGATGAGGTGGTCATCTGACCCCTAGGTCTGCTCCCCAACCCTTTGCACCCACGAAGTTGCCTCGACCTCAACAGAAGACTGCAGTAAACTTCACTCTGCGGTAAGAAAGGAAGGATCAGATTTAGTTTTCAGAACCCCCAGGCACCGCAAAGACTCGACAAAACAGCAGGGCTCAAAGAAAGCCTGCGCGCAGACTATGGTAAAACTGACGACTTCGCTTCCTCACTTGGCTCGGAATCTTGGCAGCCAGGCGCATACCCAGTGGTGTATCTCCAGAAAATAGCGCCCAAGGCAAGCGCTGAAATCGCACCCCTGTCCAAACATCGGGCAGGCATCTTTTAGATAACGTTACCATCTTATCAGCTCAAAAACACAAGTCAAGCTCATTCGTCTTTTATTTAACACATGATGACGCTTCATGAAAATGACAACAACACCTTCCTTGTTTTCACTGATGAAAATTAGTCTCTGATGTGCTCAAAGTCATTTCTCCCGTTTCTTCTCTGTCTACATAATAGAGCAAGATCACATCAGTTACCCTGACCCGTAAAGCCACTAGCGCTGAGTCAATGCCTACCACAGAAGCTCTGTAGGAAAGCGTAGGGCTGCTCTTCAGTTCCCGAGACTCCAGATCTTTACAGAAGCAGACGCCTCATCTTTCTCCTGAGGAGCAGCTGGGGGGTTCTGAACCACCGGCCTTACAGTTAGCAGTCCAATGCTTAACTCACTCCATCATAGCTTCTTCCTTAACCCATTTTGTTATTGTTACGTTCGTTGACTTGGTTCCAATTCATAGCAACCCTGTATAGGGTTTCCAAAGAGCGACTGGTTGGTTTGAACCACTGATGTTGCAGTTAGTAGTCCAGTGTTTATCCTACAGCACCACAGCAGAACTCCTTGACTCATGTTGTTGTTGTTTGGTGCTGTTGAGTTGGTGTACAATAGAACCCAACACTGAGCTGCCCAGAGCCGTGCTCACAATGTTACATATGAGCCCATTATGGCTGCCACTAAGTCCGTCCATATTGTTGGGGCTCATCCTCTTTTTCCGCTGACCCTCCACTTTACACCCCTGGGGAGGTGGGCGGGTCAGTATCTGGATTTTTTTCTCTTAGGCAGATTCCCCAAAAGGGTTTATCCAAATTTTCTGGGAGGTGGAGAGGTACATGGAGGACCTATTGTTGTTACTGAGCTGATTCCATCTCAGAGACTCTTGTCCTGTAGAGGAGAAGTCAACTCAAAAGGCTTCTTGGCTGTAATCTTGGCAGAGTCCCAGTGTGGCACTGTGGGATAAAGCACTGAGCCGCAAGGTCAGTTTGAACCACAGGGTCAATGGTTCAAACTCACCAGCCGCTCCTCAGAACCCTATACAAGGTTGCTATGAGTCAGAGCCAATTCAACAGCACTTAACAACAACATTTTTTCCAGAAGCAGGTTGCCAGCTCTTTCTTCTATGGGGTTAGCAACTGACGGCAAACTGTCAATGACACTAAGGGCCTCAGTGGAGGGAAGTGGGCTGTAAGCAGAGGTGTGCCCAAGGTTTGGCAGGTAGGGAAGGTACAGCACGTGCCCTGGGTACTACTTGAAGAGACCCCAGCTAGCAGTTTCCGTTTCTATTCACAGTTTCCATCACCAGAAATGTAAGATCATTCAGCGAGTGAAAATTAGTACTTTTATATTTGAGAACCTCCATGGGTCAAGGCAACACTGGTCAGTTTGTCGTACTGTGGTGGCTTGTGTGTTTCTGTGAGGCTGGAAACCAGGCTACTTTAAATACCAGCAGGATGAAGAGACTTTGTCTCTTAGACTTTGGGCATATATAGGAAGGACCAGTTCATGGAGAAGGACATCATGCTTAGAAAAGTGGAGGGTGAGTGAAAAAGAGGAAGACCCCTGACAAGATGGAGTGGCATAGTGGCAGCAACACTGAATTCAAACATAACAATTCTGAGGTGGTGCAGGACTGGGCAGTGTTTCGTTCTGTTGTGCCCGGGGTCTCCGTGAGTGGGAACCAACTCAGCTGCACCTATCAACAGCACCATGACGGACAGACTTCAGGAGAGCTTTCAGTCTAAGACAATTCTGTATGGTCAACCACTGAAAACCTTAAGCATAAACAGTAGATGAACAGTGTCAGACAGTGTTGGGAGATGATCCCCTCAGGTTGGAAGGAACTCAAAATACGACAGGGAAAGAACTTCTTTCTCAAAGTAGAGTTGACTATAATGACACACGGATGGAGCAAAGCTTGCTGTACCTTCATTTGCTGATGAATCAACGCAGTCTGGGGCGAAACAACTGTAAGCATCCATTGATAATCAGAACATGGAATGTATGAAGTATGAATCCAGGAAAATTAGAAGTTGTCAAAAATGAAATGGAACGCATCAAGATCAATACCTCAGGCATTAGTGAGCTGAAATGGACTGTTATTGGCCATTTTGAATCAGATAACCATATGGTTTACTATGCCAGGAACAGCAGATTCAAGAGGCATGGCCACATTTATGGTCAGAAAGGGCATTTCAAGATGTATCTTGCAGTACAATGTTACCCGTGATGAGATACTATCCATACATCTATAAGGAAGACCAGTTAACACCCCTGTAGGTGTCGGAGAAGAATATTTACAGTATCATGGACTTGCCAAAGAACAGAGTAGACCCAGAATGCCCCTTAGAAGCTCCTTGTTGTTGTTGTTGTTGTTGTTATGTGCCGTGGAGTCGGAACCGACTCATAGCGACCCTGTACAGGGTTTCCGAGGGTCAGGATAGTGAGATTTCACACTCAGCCACTGCCCAACCAGGGCTCCCTTGGAGGGAAGAGCTTTAGGACTTCAGAAACAATTAGCAGATCTCACAAGGTTCCTCCCACCTCCAGCCGCTGTACCTTATCCTGTGCCCACAGTCATCTCCTGCCCGAATCCCAAGCATGTGCCAAGACCCAGCTGCCCCAAGTCCACTGCCTTCACGGAACTCTATGCCCACATCCCACCCTCCCACCTGCATATCATTCAATATAACCACCATTTGTAGGAAATATGCAAATACTATTTATCTTTGGAAACTCAAGTATATGAAACTGAGTCATGCCACAAACCACACACATCAGTAAGTGATAAACGCTTGGGTCCCGCAGTCCTGCAATAGCGTCTGAAACCTTCTCACTCTGCTTCTGCCTACAGAGCACTCGGAGCCTTGTCCACGGCTACCAGGACAAAGGCGAGCCCCACCGAGCTGTCAAGTCTGTCCTGCCCACTCCGACGGACAATGAGGGCTCTAGGGGCAGGGAAAGCACCCCCACCACCACCAGCCACTGCCCCCACCCACCTTCTCTTCTCTGCCTGGAAGACTGTAGATCACCCATTCATTCCAGCCCAAGCCTTGAGGCTCGGCAGCCTGGGCTGGAGCTACAGGCCACATCCCCGGCCCTGCAGCCCACAGCATCTGCTGGCTGGACAGTACCTTGTCCAGTATGACTCCTTTCTACCGTCTGACTGTAGAAGGACCTTATCCACATTGTTCTCCTTCACCAAGTGACTCCCCAAGATAGACAACTGCTTCTAGCAACTTCCCCACCAGGACCCTCGCTTGCTCTTGTCTCTCTCCCACCAATATAGACAAGAACACCCACTGCTTCCCCACCCCACCCCCCATGTGAGGGTGGTGGCTGTCAGTTGTTCTGCTGTAACATGGTGACCGCCCAAGTACAACAGAACAGAATGTCACCATTCCCAAACCAGCTTCATGAGCATCGGTCTATCCAAGCCCTTGGCTTCCAACCCAGGGCTCACCTTCTAGCACTGCACTGAGATGTTCTGCTGTGATCCGTGGAGATGTCATCAGCTTTTAGAAGTAGATATCCAGGCCTTTCTTCCTGGTCTCTCTTAGTCTGGAAGCTCTGCTGAAACCTCTCCACCATAGAAGACCCTGCTGGTATTTAACACAGGTGACATAGCTTCCAGCATGTCACAGCAACACACAAGCCACCAAAGAAGGACACACAGACAGACTGGGAATGAGTGGGACCCTGTGATGGCTCTTCCAGATTAGCTGTGTGGGCCTCCAGGTTGGACTGAACTTGTCGTACTAAGAGATTGAATTCTAGTCCTGTCTCTTCCACAATACACTGTGTGATCTCAGAGCTCTGTGGCACAGAGGGCACAGTCCAGTGGCCCCTGGGCATCAGGACTGATAACCATGGACTGCTAACTGCAAGGTCGCAGTTCAAACTCATCAGACACTCCATGGGAGAAAAATGAGGTTTTCTGCTTCCCTAGAGGTTTCGCCTCTCAGAAACCCTCTGTAGGGTCGCTGTGAGTCAGAATCCACTTGATGGTAGTTCCGTTTGGAATCAATCATGCAGCATAATCCAGCCCCCAATACAGATGCTCATTAATCACTCAACAAACACCTAACAAGAGTCTCTGTGTGCCGGGCCCTGGGACGATGAGACAGAGTCCTAGCCTCCAGTCACTCACAGCCTGGGGTGTCCTGCTGCGCTGTGGGACCAATGCATGACGTCTAGCTAGAAGACCCAGCCTGGGGCCCCTTATTGCCTTGTCTTCAGGATGAGCTTAGCGCCATTGCTAGCAGAACCAGCTTCTCCTTGCAGATGCTCCTCATTACTTTCAGGTGAGTGTCCTCCCCTGAAAATGAGAATCGGAACAGAACAACCCAGGGGGCGAAGTGGGATCACACTTGGCATACAGCCCTACCCAACTCCCTTCGAGTAAGTTCTGACTCACAGCGACCCTGTACAAGGGTTCCGAGATAGTCAGTCTTTATGGGAGCAGACAGCTTCATCTTTCTGATGAGGAGCAGCAGCTAATAAACACAACTTCGCATTTCTGTCCTCAGGACATTCCGTTCATGTGGTGGATATCAGTCATTCACACTTTAGTGTGAAACTAACTTCCCTTGTTGCCTGTCTCAGGACATTTGCACTGAGGAGTTGGTCTGGTGCAGCATACTCAGCTGGTGCAAAGAGAGAACCAGATGTGTGTGCCCAGGAATAGGTCCAGATGCCAGTCCTGGGAGATGAGATATTACACTATAACAATGAGCAGACTAGAAATTAGGAATTAGGTATGTTGACAATGATGTTATCTACTCAGGAGGTACCCACACCTTAGAAAAATCAACCATTTGAGATCAAAGGAGCAGGATTTACCCAACAACAAAGTTCAGAAAGGTTACGTAAAAAGGAGGACTAGAGACAGGAATCACAGGGAGGAAGTGGGATGAATGATGTCATATTGTGGGGACTGCAATCAATGACATGAAACAAACTGTGTGTGAATTGTGAATGGAAAGCTGATCTGCTCTGTAAACCTTCACCCAATCAATTCACAATAAAGTTTTTTGAAAGAGAGACTGTTGATACCATGGAGGGAATCATTCTGACTCCAATGAGTATGGATGGTGCTGGACATTCTGATACCAACTGGGGTCTTTCAGTGGTGCATAAACACTGAGCTGTTTTCTCCAGCTCAGGTGTGGCTTGTTCTCCAGCCCCTCACACCCTCCCAAGTCTCACTCTGTCACCAAGGAGACAACGTCCTCCTCTGAGACATGAGCTGATGTTAGCAGCTCCCTCCATCCAGGGAAATGTGTGACCTCTACCGTCCCGAGCACACAGTGTCCCACACACAGGTGAAGTCAGCAGAATTGCTTTGGGCTGCAAGTAACAGACAAACCCACTTAAAGAGATTTAAATTCTATCTCATACAAAAACCCGTGCTGTGGACCGACTTCAGCCCCGTCATAGGCTGGCTAGCCAGCCTCAGTGTCCAGAGGAATTGGAGCCTTAGACCAATCACAGCTGGCCATCTGGAGCTGGAGGTGGAGCCTGGGGAAATAAAATCTACCCCGCAAGAAAGGAGGTGGAAGCACCTGGAGCAACAAGCGTGTTGACCACACCTGCTTACACAGGAGCCTTGAGTGTGGACCTTTTTCATCTAGCTAGAGTGTTAGTGTTAGGGGCTGGCCACTCCATCCACCTCATGGTCTACAGAAGGGAAGCTTCGCCTGGTCCCGGCCAGCCTCACAGTCCTTGTCCTAGTTGCAGACTTTGTGTTGATCTTCCCAAGGGCCTTCTGATTACACATTGTCCACATTCCCTCATGGAGCTGAATTGGTAGTCACCTTGAGAGGGAAGAATGTGGACGCATCAAACTCTCTGTCTAGAAAAGCAGGTGGCTTGGAACAAGCCTCAGCTGAGCTCCACCCATCATCTTCCCCTGGGGGACAGATGGCCATGGCTGGGGGCAGCTCAAGAGAAGGGTCCAGTCCTTGGAGGGCAAGTCAGCAGGGCCCCCAGACTGTCCTGATTGAATTGGCATCCCCAGAACAGCGTTACTATCGCCCCAAAGAATTGAGATGGCATCACGCACACACGCACACACGTGAAGTAGAAAAGACAAGAGGCTTAGGGAAATGAAAGATGGGTTTATTATTTGCACAGACGTTTTTACACAGTGAGGTAAGAACCAGGGTCTACCTTGTGAAAGGAGAGGGTCTACCTTGTGAAAAGAGAGGGTCTACCTTGTGTATACGTACAGTTTGACTGCTTTATTTCGCTCTTGGTCAGGGGTTTGAGCGCCCAGGGAATCAGTCCATATACAGTTTCCTCGAATCCTGTTTTCTCGGGTTTCAGCTTATCATCAATTAACTTTATTTCTCCTTACAGTAGTGTCCCCTCTCGCCTACCCCTCTTAACTAACCTTATTTCCTCTCACAAAGTTTTTTCTCTCTCCCTCATCCCCCTTCTCCGAAACTCCCCATTGCTGAGGTTGGCTTGTTTCCTGCTGAGACAGACCACATCTAGGGTGGCTTGAGACCTCTCCCTTCTCTGTTCTAACTGCCTAATAAGACCACCCAGGACCTCCTCACTCCAGCTCTGACCCATCCCCCCAGCAGCATGCTCTGACTCTTGCCCTTGATGGAGCCCCCTGCCCCTCTAAGGGCCTTCCCTCCCCTCTTGGCTCCATCTGCAGATGGACGCTGCTAGGCTCGGTTGGATGAGAGCCAAGTTATGCCATGAGATCGAGGCTTCAGGAAGCCACCCCACCCTCACACCTCCTCCCAGGGTGCAGGGGGTCCAGAGTGTGTGCCCCACACCACCAGCAATTTCCTGGGACGAGAAGGGCTTCGGCATCGCCTGGCTGGATAGGCACGGTCCTGGTGCACTTCCCGCTTCTTAGCTGGAAGGGGTGATACGCTCTCGGTGCTACATAAACTCTTGGCAAAGTTGGATTTTCCACGGTTTGCTGAACTCCTCAACACAGATGTCCCATTTGTGTTTCATTAGTACATCAGCCGCACTGCGGCTTTCGACCTCTGCACCAGGCAATAATTACCTGGCGCGAGCCCATCCCCTCGCCAGCTGGCCGGGGAGCTGCTCTCCCGACCAGGGCTCTGTCTGCTGTCAGCCCTTAGCTGGTACCACCAGACAGTCTTAGCTAACCAAGGCAGGAGCACTGCAGGAAGACGGGGAGGAAAAGGAAGCATTAGGAGAAAGGTTAGAGGGAGAAAAGAGGTGGAGGAGGAGAGAGGGAAGTGAAGGAAAGAAGGAATGGGAGAGAGGAGAGGAGACAGGATGAGGAGGAGGGGTGGCAGCAGACATGGCTGGGAAGCAGGACAGAGAAACCTCTCCCCTGAGCTGGGCACCCCCTCATGAGCCTGGCCCCAGGACGGTGGCCATCTGGCTCCAGCAGGGATGAGCCAGGACTGCCTTGTACAACCACTGGGTTTCAAGAGCAGCATTGGCAAAATTCAGGTTTTTGCCCCCTCGTCCTGCACTGGCAACCTTGAGGGTGAGGGAAGAGGCCCAGATACCCCATTCACACCCCCACATCTCCCCATCTCAAGGCCTGCTCTGGGTGCTCCGTGGAGTACAGTTCTAACCCTACTGGTTCAGAGACGCCAGGTAACCTAGCTTTGAACACCTGCCCCTTCCAAGTCCCTGAGCCTAATTTGGAAGAGAGATGCTGTAATTATACAGGCATCCTGCCCACAAACATGTAGTATTAACTTTCATCTGCATCTTCTCTGAGGTCTGGAATGTTGTTGTTGTTGTTATTGTGAAGTGCCTTCGAGTTGGTTCTGACCCTTAGCAACTCTGTATAGGGTTTCCGAGGAGCTGTTGGTGAGCTTGAACCGCCAACCTTTCATTTCAAACGGCTTTTTAGTCTGGCGCATTAACCTGGGAGGCCAAGTCTTAAATCAGATAGGCATTGACTTTGGAATGGAGGACCAATACCCAGAAAATGCATATGGGGACACAGGAAAAGCAAACAGAAAGGGAAGCCCACATTTATTAAGCGCCCACTGTGTGCACCCCCAGGGAGCCCCTAGATAACACAACAGTATGCTTAGCTAATTACCAAAAAGTTGGTGGTTCAAGTCCTTCTATTTCAGCCACTGAAAGATGACCTGTGGAGTCTCATCTTTAACACATGTGGGCCACCATGGATGGGAACTGACTTGGCTTCAACTGGCTGTGTGTCTGTGTGTCTGTGTGTGTGTATGTGTGTGTACACACACAGGGGCATCAAAAAGTTCATGAAAAATTCCCTTATCTTTTCATTCCATTTTCCACAAACTTTTTGAAACCCCTTCATATATACACCCGTATGCCTTATAAGCAGAGTCCTGGTGTGGCATTGTGGGGTAAAGCAATGGACTGCAAAGTTGGTTTGAACTGCAAGGTCGGGAGTTCAAATTCACCAGCCGCTCCTTGGAAACCCTATACAGTGTCACCATGAGTCAGAACCAACTCAACGGCACTTAACAACATTGAAGTTGTCAAAGACTTCATATTGCTTGGATTCACAATCAACACTCATGGAAGCAGCAGTCAGGAAATCAAAGAACACATTGTACTAGGCAAATCTGCTGCACAAAACCTTTGTTAAATATGTGTGTGTGTGTGTGTGTGTGTTACTTTATTACACAAGGTAGTCTTCAAAATCATTTCTGAATATCATAATTCACCATTATAGAGGCCATGTAGAAAACAATTATTAAGCTATAATAGGAGATGAGACTGACCTGTACTAAAGATGACCTAACAACACAGAAGATGTTGCTGTAGTAACTTGACTTTACTGCTTCAAATGAAAATAATGTATAATTTTCTTTTTTTAAATGAGAAAATATAATTTCCCTTCCCATACATGAAAAAAGAAAAGAAAGTAATTTCCTTATTTCTTCCCTTCCTTCTTCTCTTGTCCTTCTCCTTAACTGCCTTCCCCATCACCCAAGTTAGCACATGTCTACACTCTACTCAGTGAATAGTCCTCCCCTCCCTTCCACCCTTAGTGATCATCATAGGAAGTTTATTCTAGAATGAAAACCTTTTCTTGACTTTGGACAGTAGTAGCTCATACAGCATCTGCCCCTTTGCAACCAACTAATTTCGCTCCGCACAATGTCCTTGCGGTTCCTCCGTGGTACGTGGTGTTTTGTAGAGTCATCGTTATTTTCAACATTGCATAAAATCCATTGCGTGTCTGCACCAAAGTTTGTTTATCCGTTCCTCTGCTGATAGGCATCTAGGCTGTCTCCATGTTTTTGCTGTTGTGAATAATGCTGCGGTGATTTATGCAGATATCCATGAGTATTACAGTTCTTGTTTCTTAAGCAAAGGTACCCAAGAAGAGAGATTGCTGGGTCATATGGTATTTCTATTTCCAACCTTCTGAGAAAGTGCCATACCATTTTCCAAAATGGTTGCACCATTTTACAGTACCCCAGCAGTGTAGGAGGGTCCCAGAATCTCCACACCCTCTCCAGGTTGTTTCTTCTTCTGTGTTTTCACTTCTTTTGAACTGTGCTCTGAATGCGGGGGGTAAGATGGTATCTCATGGTTGTTTTCATTTGCATCTCTCTAATAGCTAGTGATCGTGAACATTACTTCATGCTTGTTAGCCGCCTGAATTCTTCCTTGGTAAAGTGCCTGTTTGTGTCCTCTGCCCATTGTTTAATTGCATTATTTGGCTCCTCTTTATTGAGGTGTTGAAGTGCTCTATAAATTTTAGACAGTAGTCCCTTGTCTAGTATGCCATTGCCAAAAATGTTTTCCCATCTGTGGGTTCTCTGCTCTTTTGGTGAAATCTTTTGACACACATAGTGTCTAATTTTTAGGCGATCCCAGTCATCTGTTTTGGTTTTGCTGTTTGTATGTTTTTGATTATATATGAAAGTGTATTTATGCCATGTATCAGAACCCCTAAGTTTGTCCCTACTTTTTCATTGATGATCTTTATAAGTTTTATATTTAGGTCTCTAAGTTATATTAAGTCTGGTTTTGTATATGGTGTGAGAGATGGGTCTTTTTTCATTCTTCTGCAAATGCATTTCCTGTTTTGCCAGTACCATTTATTGAAGAGACTATTTCTTCCCCATTTAATGTGTTTCAGTCCTTTTGTCAAAGATCACCTGAGCATAGGTGGATGTGTTCCATTGATCCGCAGGTCTTTTGTTGTACCCGTACCAGGCTGTTTTGACTATTGTGGCTGGGTAGTAGGTTTGACATCAGGAAGTGACAGGCCTCCTACTTTGTTCTTCTTTTTTAATAATGCTTTACCTAGCCAGGATTTCTTTCCTTTGCATATAAAGTTATTGGCTATGAAAACCACCATTCTTAAAAGAATGACGTTGGAATCTTGATTGGGATTGCATTATATCTATAGATTCCTTTGGGTAATGTTGATGTTTTCACCAAGTTAAGTATTTCTATCCATGAGCAGGTATATTCCTCCATTTCTGCAGGTGTCTTTTGGTTTCTTGTAGCAGTGCTTTGTCATTTTCTTTGTATACATCTTTTGTTTCTCTGGTTAGATTTATTCCTAATTAGTTCATCTTTTGGGAGTCCTGGTGTAGCACTGTGATCACAGTGATATGTTGTTGGATTCTACTGGCTAGGATTTTGTGGAGAACTTTTGCATCTATGTTTATGAGGGATTGTTGTTGTTATGTGCCGTGGAGTCAATTCCAACTCATAGTGACCGAGGCTGTAAATCTTTATGGGAGCAGAAAGCCTCATCTTTCTCCTGCAGAACAGCTGGTAGTTTTGAACTGCTGACCTTGTGGCTCGCAGCCCAATTCGTAAACCACTACGCTACCAGAGCTCATGAGGGATAGAGGTCCATAATTTTCTGTTTTAGTGAAGTCTCTGCCTGGTTTTGGCATCAGAGTTAAGCTTGCTGCATAAAATTAATTTGGGAGTTGTCCATTATTTTCTCTGTTCTGGAATAATTTGAGTAGAATTGGTAAAAAAAAGATCTCTTTCAACTGTTAAAA
>NW_006408543.1:2948349-2950003 GCF_000296735.1 Chrysochloris asiatica | reverse complement strand
CTTTGCATAATCAAAAAAGCACAGGCAAACATCTTTTTGGTGTTCTCTGCTTTCAGCAAAGAAACATCTGACATCAGCAATGAGATACCTCATTCTATGTCCTCATCTGAATCCGGCTTGAACCTCTGGCATTTCCCTTTCAATGTACTATTGTAGCCATTTTGAAATTATCTTTAGCAAAATTTTACTTGCATGTGATGTTAATGATATTGTCCTATGGTTTCCTCATTCCATTGGACTAACTCTCTATGGAATAGCCACAAATATGGGTCACTTCCAATCAGTTCAAAATAGAGAACCAGAGATACAGTTGTGACAACAAGAACAAAGGTGACAGATAATGTTATAGAAGTTCCAAATGAAGAGGAAGGAAGTCAAGTAGATTTCCAGACAATAAATAATTAGTAAACCTAATTGTACATCAAAAACTAAGTCAAGCCTTACTTCTAGTCCTAGGCCAACCCAAAACCCTAACCCTAACCCTCACACTATATGAAATCCTAACCCTAACCTAGTCTAGACCTCATCATAGACCTAGTCCTAACCCTCACTCTTTATTCCTACCCACCCGCCCCAAACACACACACAGAAAAATAATCAAAAGATAAATAGATGATGTCAAAGGACAGCTCAAGGTGATGACGTACAGTATTCTAATGAAATACACAAAGACCTGGAGTCAGAAACCGAAAGGGAAGAACACGCTGAGCATTTCTCAAGCTGAAAGAACTAAAGCAGGTCTCGAGTTGCAGTACCGAAGGATTCTCTGGGCAAAATATTAAACAATGCAGGAAGTATCAAAAGACAATGAAAGGAGAAATTCTCTTCCCCTGATCTTTTCCAGAAAGACTCCTTCTTGTATCAGATCTTCACATGACTAAATTATGATATCATTAAGGTGGCCCAATCTGAAATACATATCTGCCTATCCTCTTGTTAGACTACCGTAATTCTTAGTACAGAATTTATTAAGTAAGTTATTTAGTTGCTGTTCTATTTCCCCTTTAAAATGTAAATGTCTTGCTAGCAGGGGCCGTATATTGTTCTCTCTTATATTCTTGACATTCTGACTGTGCTTGTCATTCTGATGCTATGTATTTGTTGAACGAGTGGAAGGAGGGAAATACTTAAAGTAAGAATATAAAGGGGGAAAATAATTACATACAGCCTAAGTAGCCAGGGAGCAGTTACGGAGGGCACTTTCTTAGTAACAGATGTTTTCAGTTGAGGGACTGTAACTATCCAGACATACTGATTGTTCTTTAAAATCCAGAATATCTCATAAATTCCTGACTTATTTTAAATTATAGCTTAATCTCTGAGAAAGTAGAAGATGTCACAAGCATAAGGCACCTGATTCTAACCTCAAAGAATAACAAGTTGATTTGATGGAACGTGTTAGGGTTAAAAAGGCAGGTGGAGTTTGAGACCAGAGAAACCACTATGTTGTTGTTGTCAGGTGCCATCGGGTCGGAATCGACTCATAGCGACCCCATGCACAGCAGAACGAAACAATGCGATCCTGGACCAACCTCACTACCGCCGCCACACTTGACGCTATCAATGATGCCACCTGGCCAGTCCATCTCGTTAGGGGTCTTCCTCTTTTTCTCTGACCCTCCACCTTACCCAGCATGACATCCTTCTCCAGCGA
>NW_006408543.1:2945665-2947704 GCF_000296735.1 Chrysochloris asiatica | reverse complement strand
AAAAAAAGACAATGGAAGGAATACACAAAGTCAGTGTATCAAGAAGAAGTGGGCAATGTTCAACCTTGTCAGGAGGTTACTTCTGACAAGAAGCGATGGTATTGAAGGAAGAAGGCCAAGCTACATTAAAGGTATTGGTGTCAAACAAGGCTCTAGGAACTGATAGAATACCAAAACAAATGTTTCAACAAACAAGCAACAGATGTTCCACTGAAGGCGTTCACTTGTCCAGGCCAAGAAATCTGGAAGACAGCTACCTAGCCAACTGACTGGAAGAGATCTATATTTGTGTCCATTCCAAAGAAAGATGATCCAACAAAATGTGGAAATAATCAAACAGTATCATTAATAACGCATGCAAATAAAAGTTTGCTGAGGATAAATGAAAAACAGTTGCTGCAGTACATTGACAGAGAAGTGCTTGAAACCAAGCTGGATGTAGTAGAAGGAGTGAGGGCCATCATTGCTCATATCCGGTGGATCTTGTCTGAAAGCAGAGACTACCAGAAAGATGGGCACCTGTGTTTTCTAACTATGCAAAGGCCTTCACCTGTGTGCATCATAACACACTATAGCTAGTATGGTAAAGAATTTCAGAACAGTGAACCGCACTCATACAGAACCTGTACATCGACCAAGAGGCAGGTGTTCAAACAGAACAAGGGGATACTGTGTTATTTAGAATTGGAAAGAGTAAACATCAGAGTTGTATTTTTTCACCATACTTACTTAGTCTGTGTGCTGAGCAAATCATCTGAGAAGCTGGGTCACATGAAGAAGAATGTGGCATTGGGTTAGGAGGAAAACTCATTAGCAACCACGATATGCAGATGATACAACCTCCTCAGCTAGAAGACAAGAGACTTGAAGCACTTACTGAAGAGGATAAAAGACTAGAGTCTTCAATATGGACTGCTGGTCTTGTTCTGGTTTATAATACCCGGTATAGAGTTTCCAAGGAGTGGCTGGTGGGTTTGAACTGCCTCCCTTGCAGTTAGCAATCCAGTGCTTATCGTGCAGTGCCACACCAGGATTGGATTGTTATTATTGCTAAGTGCCATCAAGTCGAGTCCAACTCACAGTGCCCCTGTATAGGGTTTCAGAAGAGCAGCTGGTAGGTTTGAACTGCCAACCTTTGTGGTTTGCAATCTAGTACTGATCCTACAGTGCCACACCAGGACTGGATTACACGTCAACATCAAGTAAACAAAAATCCTCACAAATGAACCAACATGCAACATCAAGGTAAATGGAGAAAATATTGAAGTCACCAACTATCTTACTGTACTTGGATTCACAAACAAAATACGGCGGCGGCAACCAGTAAGTCAAAGGATGGACAGGCAGACCTCATATCCTTGCACTTGGCCGATGTTGTGGGGAGTTTTGTGTTTGTTTGGTTTTTTTGACAAATTGAAGGTTTGTGGTAACCCTGTGTCAAGCAAGTCTAAAGGCATCATTTTTCCAAGACCATTTGCTCACTTGGTGTCTCTCTATCACGTTTTGGTCATTCTCACAAGATTTCAAACTTTTTCATCATGCTAATACACACTAATAAGGAGCTCTGGTAGTGTAGTGGTTACGAATCGGGCTGCTAATCTCATGGTCAACAGTTTGAAACTACCAGCTGTTCCGTAGAAGAAAGCTGAGGCGTTCTGCTCCTGTAAAGATTTACAGCCTCGGAAACCCTATACAGGGTCACTATGAGTCGGAACCGACTCCACGGCACATAACAACAACAACAACACATACCAATAGACTATAAATCATATAAACATAACTTTTAATGCACTGGGAAACCAAAAACATGGTGTGACTCACTTGAGTGCAACCTTTGCTCTTATTGCGATGGTCTGGCACTGAGCCCACAATATCGCTGAATGACATCTGTTTTTGCCTCACATAGTTTGGACGTGTTGTCGGGAGGGACCAGTCCCTGGAGAAGACCATCATGCTGAGTAAAGTGGAGGATCGGTGAAACAGAGGAAAACCCCCAACAAGATGGACTGCCCCAGAAGTTGCAACAAAGAGCGCAAACA
>NW_006408543.1:2943642-2945265 GCF_000296735.1 Chrysochloris asiatica | reverse complement strand
TATCAAAGTACTGATGCCTTTACTGTTGTAACAAAGTACTGTTGGCAATGAATACTGAATATACTGCAGACTGCCAGGCGAATGGACAGATCTGTCTGGGAAGAAGTACAGTCAGAATGCTCAGATACTTTGGAAATGTTGCCCAAAGGAGGGATCAATCCCTGGAAAGAAACATCATGCTTGGTAAAGTGAAGGGTCACAAAAATGAGGAAGACCCTCAATGAGATGGACCGACACAGTGGCCGCAACAGTGGGCTCAAACATCACAACAATGGGAGGACACGATTGGAATGGACAGTGTTTCATTCTGTTGTGGATAAGAAATACTTAACCTTGTGAAAATGTCAACACTACCCAAAGCAATCTACAGATATAATGCAATCCCAATCAAGATTCCAACATCATCCACCTATGCTCATGAGCGTGTTCTTCCCTTTGGATTTTCTAATTCCAGGTCTTTGTATATTTCATTATAATATTTGACTTTGCCTTCTTGAGCTGCCTTTTGAAATTTTCTATTCAGCTCTTTTATCTCCTAATTTCTTCCATTTACTTTAGCATCTCTATGCTGGAGAGCATGTTTCAGAGTCTTTTCTGACTTCAGTTTTGAACTCTTTCTTCTTTCTGGTCTTCTTGATGACCTTTTGCTTTCTTCCTATTTGATGTTCTTGATGTCATCTCACAACTCTTCTGGTCTTAACTCATTAGCATCTAATTCATCAAATCTGTTTCTGAGGTGATCTCTAAATTTAGATGGGATATGTTCAAGGTGGGAAGTCCTGGTGTGGTAATGTAGGATAAAGCACTACACCACAAGGTCGGTTTGAACCACAAGGTCAGTGGTTCAGAGTCACCTTGGAAACCCTATACGGGATTGCTATGAGTCTGTTCTCCTTGCTTTCCTCTATCTTTCTGTCAATCCTTTGACGGTATCTAAATATCATTCTCAGTTAGTTCCATAACCTTGTCTTCCTCAGAAATATTTTCTTGGTCAACATCTTGTTAATTTGTTGGAACCATTCACTCTTATTTCTGCATTTGAGCAAAAATTGTCTGTGTTGTGTCCTAGGCATTGTGGTGTTGTCATATTTGTTTGTATTTAATTGAGGATTGTATGTCTCCTGTGGGTGCGGTTAGAGTTCTCCATTCACCATTTGCGCAGCTCAGTTGAGGGTGGGTTTGGCTGGTGTTGAGTGCTGTCTCTTGCTGATCAGGCAATGTCAGAGCTGGTATTGGCTCTTGCAAAGTGGCTGGAACTGCAGAGGTAAGTTTGTGGCTGGGCTGTCTGGGCACTGTTGCTATCCCCTGTCCAGTGGGAAAGAGGAGAAATATCACAAACACACACACTAGGACACAAGACAGAATAAACAAGCAACTGACAATGAAAAGAGATAAAGGAGAGAAGAAGAAGACAAAAAGAAAATCATAACTAAAAAAGAAAAGAAGAATAGGAAATGGAACTACAGAAGAGGAAAACAAGAGAGAAAATTAATTAAAAGAAGAAAAAAAAATTTTTTTTTAAGTTTTGTTGCCAATTGAGTGAAAGTTTACAGGGCAGACCATCAGTTTTACATTCAACCATTATATACTTTGTTGCATTACAATGATTATAATCCCCTCCAT
>NW_006408543.1:2940432-2942074 GCF_000296735.1 Chrysochloris asiatica | reverse complement strand
CCCAATGCAGTTGTTAGATGGGGAGAGGAGAAACACCTGGGGGCTCCTGCCAGCCAAGGAGCTCAGGAGGTTGGGTGTGGGATGGATGTGATGGTGGAGTTCCTGGGCCTACATGGAGTTCCTATAGGCCTAGGTATGATCTATGCTCAGGACATTCAATCTGAAGTAGGTCAGGAAGATCCTTGATGGAGCTGCTTTCAGTGTCTTTTAGGACCACAGGGCAGCTGGGAAGAGGGTGGCTGGTTATGAGAGTTCCTGGTAGACTAATGCTGCTCTGATGGCCCTGAGGGTTCTGTAGGTCTGAAGCTGAGCTCACCTGAATCCAGGCACCAGAGCAGCACGGCTGGCCTCCACCTCACACTGGGGCAGCTCCAAGCTCCAAGAGGCTCCAAACTCCTGGAGAGCAGGGGCTGCACTGGGGATGGGTGCTGATCACACCTCTGGTACCCAGGGGACCCTGGAGAAGAGGAAGGGACCACACCTTTCCTGTCACCTGTGTGAATCTGCTCTGTCCAGCCTCCTTCTGTCCCCAAAGTGGCTCAAAAAAGTTCAAGGTGGTTGTGCCGCATCTGGTCTACCATCCACCAGCCAGTCTCCATCTCTCTCACGGCCCCTGCTTAGCGTCTCCTCCCAGCCAAGCACTCAATCCACTTCTCTCACCTTTCCTCCGACGTCCAGGGCTCCAGGATATTCATCTGTGTCTGTTTCACTTGGTCTATCATGTCTTTGTTGTAGAGGGTCCATGTACCACATTTGCCTAGATGGCCATCTTGCTGGAAGTCCCACTGTTGGCCCATGAATGCTAACATTGATGCCTTGATGTCATTGTCTTGCTGCTGCTGTCGTACTGTTGCATCATTAATGTTATACTGTTACATGAATGTTGATGTCACACTACAACCCTAGTAATGTGACATTGTTACATTATTGTACAGTGGCATGGCTGTGACCAGAACCCAGGCCACCTGCTCTCCAACTGATTCACAACACCACATGCCTTCAGAGTCTGACACCTGATTCTTCATTAGTCTACAGGGACAGAAGTTACAAACAAGCTAGAGGTCCAGAAACCTACACAAATTTCTGTCTACACAACATCTAAATCTGTTTCTATTTCATTACTAGCATTTTTTGTCTAAAAATGGGAGGTTTCATGTTAAACAAGGATCTCCAACTTCCTTGAGAAACATTAACCTGAGGCATGCTAGGGCCCAGGATTCCTACATAGCAATCATTATCTGTGAGTGAGAGGTGTCTGAGCCCTGGAATCGCAGGCCCTAGTTGTGCTGAGGATCCCCGCCTTGCAGATTGAGTTGTGTTCCCTGAGTCCCTGTATCTGAAGAAATATTCGTTGAGTTTCTTGGTTATGTGAATGTAGGCATGTCAGTGCAGGCTGGGCCCTAAATCTCCTCATTCCCGAGTGATGTGAGAACACATAAGATATAGACACAGCTAGGGAAGAAACACGAGCGCCGTTCCAGGGCACCAGGACATCAGAAGAGAAGTTCTTCCCCAGCGCCCGAGCATGGACTTCAACCTGAACTATGAGAAAATAAATGTCTGTTCTTTAAAAAACCCCTTTGAGGGGGCAGACACATCATAGTTTGGGTGTTGGGGAGGGCAATACACAATAAAGGGGAGG
>NW_006408543.1:2879528-2939098 GCF_000296735.1 Chrysochloris asiatica | reverse complement strand
GGGGGCAATAAAGGCACGAAGTGACTGGCTTACAAGGTTTCAAGAGGGAGTTTAGTTTAAGAGTGTGGGGGGAAAGATAGAGTCCCTACTGAAAAGTTCTCATCTTGTCTAAATGAGTCTGGTGAAAAGAGATGGGGATAAGATTCTTATGATTCAATAGTGAGTAATTGTTATCATGACAATTGTGACTGTCACAATTGTAAAAGTTTTGTAACAAAAACAGGGGAGTGGTTAATCTTACAGTCCAGAAACAGAGGACCCTAGGACCATCAAGGGAGAAGAACACGAGCGGAATGTGGGACCCTATCCAGAGAAGCAGTGACATCAGAGATGGAGGCAGAGACGTGGACATGGAGAGGGGGAGCGGCTGAGGACTCTAGATTCATGGGAAGAGAGGGACTAAGAGATGGCGGCCAGGAGGCAGACTTGCAGAATGTGCCCTTTGGTGGTGCAAATTATTATATATGCCTGAGTGTTTAAAAAAAAAAAAAGAAGTAAAGTGAATAGACAAAAATACTGTTAACTGATGGTTCATGGAGGGGATTATAATCATTGTAATGAAACAAAGTTTATGATTTGTTGAATGTAAAACTGATGATCTGCCCTGTAAACTTTCACTCAATTCACACAAAAAAACATTAAAAAATAAAAAACCTTTTTGGCACTGGTGTCATGGCAGTGCTAGGATACAAAGCAACACACACACACACACACACACACACACACAAAACTCCATACATTATCTGCTTCTCCCATTTACCTTCCTTGCTGGTCCCATAAGCACATGGACACCAGTACACACAGACCTTTGGGAAAACAAGCTCCTTGATGACTAGAAGGAGCCCTGGTAGCACTGTGGGTTAGGCATTGTGCTGAGAATGGCAAGGTTGGTGGTTCAAACCCACTAGCCACTCCATGGGAGAAAGATGTTCCGCTCCCATATTTACATTTTTGGAAACCCTATGTAAGGTTGCTATGAATCAGAATCAACTCAACGATAGTGGGTTTGGGTTCTAGAGGCAGCCATGGGAACCAGCCTACACCACAGCCAATGAAAATTTGTGGAACGTCCTGAAAATTCATCCACGGTGATGAGTGGGCCTCGGGCATGATTTATGAAGAAGGATGAGCTCAGAAAATGTGCCAAGTAGGGCTGAACAGTGAGGCAGGCAGAGCTATGCTCCATCCACAGCTCCAGGAAGGGGCTGAGAGGGATTGGTGTTGGCCATTTGGAATTGGACACTCATATGGTCTACGAAGCCAGGAAAAGAGAACATTTGTCTGACCTTGGTTTAAATGTTGTTGTTGTTGTTGTGAAGTGCTGTCGAGTAGGTTCTGGCTCATAGCAACCCTGTGTATAGAGGGTTTCCAAGGAGTGACTGGTGAGTTTGAACTGCTGACCTTGTACTTAGCAGTCCAGTACTTATTGTACTACACCACATCAGAGTTTAAATTGTTGTTGTTGTTGTTATGCGCCGTGAAGTTGGTTCTGACTCATAGCGACCCTGTACAGGGATTCCAAGGCCATATGAAAGCAGAAAGCCTCATCTTTCTCCCACAGAACAGCTGTTAGTTTCGAACTACTGACCTTACGGTTTGCAGCTGGATTCGTAACCACTACACCACCAGAGCTCCTTAGGGTTTAAATAAGCTTCCCTAAAATGCCAGAGACTGGCATTTCCTTTTATCCCATCAAAGCCCGTCAGTCAGGATGGGTATATTTCTTCAGCAACAGCTTCTAGAAGTGCCAGGGAAGGTGCTCTGTGCCCAGTGGTAAATGAAAGAGAAAAACACACAGGAGACCTAAAAGGGATCGCATGTCAAGATCCTGGATCCAGTGGAAACAAAACACAAAATCATCAAAAAGACCAGGTTCGGCACTCCAGGATCTGCACAGGACTGCAAGCCACAAAGTCGGCAGTTCAAAGCCACCAGCTGCTCCTTGGAAACCGTATACAGAGTTGCTATGAGTCAGAAGCGACTCGACAGCACTTAACAACAACAACAACAACAATAACCAACCTCATAGAGAGGTTGGTGGGACCCCTGTGTCTATGGCCCTAAGTCCCCCTTCACGTCTAGAAATAAACTCAGCCCTGTGGCCAAACCGCAGCTTTAGGGGAACAGGTGCACACACCCTAGAATCATCAGCCAAGTGAGGTCATTTGGTATAGCGTTTGTCCCAGGCCGGCATCTGGACCCTTAGTAAAGGGGCAGGAATGGAGACAGGCAGCGCAGGGAGCAAGTGGCCCCAACAGAGGCATGCGACAAAATGTGGATGAATTGTTGAATGTCAAACTGATGATCTGCTCTGTAAGTCTCCCCCAACTTCACAATGAAAAGTTATGTTTTAAAAATAACCAAGGTACAGAACTCTATATACTGTGTGATCCCAATTTTATACACACAGAGAAGGAAGAAAAAAGGAAAAAAAAAAAAAAAAAGGTGGGGGAATTTGAGATAATGGCTATTTTCCGTTTTATTTATCTATGTATTTTTCACATTTTTGGCAATGAGCACATGTCTGACAATGATGATCAACAGAAAACGAGGGTGAATGTTGAAAGGGATCATGGGGGTAGACAAGACAAGTCCTCATGCTGTGTTCTTCAAGGCCCAGGCTCCAGGCCCCCACGGAAGCCACATCAGAAACCAGAACAGAGCGCCTGGGCCCTCTACCACAGACAAGACTCTCTGAGCCCCAGAAGCAGGTGCTAACACTTCAGAAAGACTGGGTGCCTGGGTGCCTCCCCGCCCTCTGCCCCCACCAGCCATTCATCACATCCCCCACCTCCGCCAGTAGGGTGGGGTCTCTCCCTGACCCTGAATAAGTTTGTATCTAAGCTGACCCCACCCAGGCCCACAGTCAGGGAATTCGGCAAGTGAAAGGTTAATTCTCTTATCAAAACTGTACAAAATCCTAATTTTGCAGAGTGGCAATTTGGGGGAACAAAAAAAAAAAAAACCACCCAGCAATGGGAAAATGTTGGTTATGCAGTGCTAGACATCCAGTTCTCAGGGGATCAATTATAAAAACACTCATTCAGCTATTTCTATTCAAATGAACACCTGAAGAGGAGGCCTGGATGTTTTTAAAAGTGTGTGGATATTACTGGATAAATGTTAGTCCAATAAAGGAGATCATCATCCGCTATTTGTGTACATTTAAGTTGACACTAAAAAGATCTTTGTGGAGTATCGCTGCAGAGGCTGGTTTTCTGTTTGCAGCTTTTTATCCCTGGGTCCCTTAACGCTTTCGGAGCTGAAGGAAAGAGACCAAGTGCGGCTGGCTGGGGGTGGGGGTGTTTCCCTCATTCCTCGTCAGGTCCCCCACGACTGAAAGGAAGCTCGTGTGAGGAAGGCCACACCTGAAGTGGGCAGCTGGGGCCCTCACATTCATGAATATGTAATGTCCTGCTTGGAGGCAGGGGTGAGGACTGGTAATAAGAATTCACATCTGTGTTAGAAAACACCCTTGCATTTGCCCTGGGGTTACTGTTCACAGACCATTCTTATTCAAAAATTTATTTTTCTTCTCCTTTTTTTTTACTAAGACCTGAAAATAGTGGGTGCCCTACCTACACCCCACCCGCCACCACCACCCCCACACACAGAGCCCTCTTTCTATGTTCTCTTGAAACTGAAATTCAAAGGAAGAAAGTGGGACTGTCCCGTTCCCTGCAGGACTTCCAGGGTCCTGATAGACACCTCAAAGATTTGATTTTCATGTTCAGGAGGCTGCTTGTGCGGGGTTAGGACGAAGGGACTAGAAAGAAGACGTGCGATTGCGTTGTCAAAGGCACAGATGCTACAACACAAAGAGCTTCCCTTGAACTCTGGAAGATGTAATAATAATGTACCAATTAGCATCAAATGGAATCCTGGTGTGGCATTGTGGGTTAATGCTTTGGATGGCAAGGTTGGTTTGAACCTCAAGATAAGCAGTTCAAGCCCACCTTAGGGTCACTATGAATCAGACCAACTTGTCAGCACTTAACAACAACAAACAATACTTAGCATCGATACTGGTTTGTCAATTGTCCTGAATGTCCCCAGGAAGCAAGCAAGGTGGTCATAACAGGAAGAATTGGGGGTGGGAATTCTCTCCACTTTATGCTACTTTCTGAAAACCTCAGTCACCTCTAAAAACTCCACCTTATTCTGGTTTATAAAGGGGACTGCCAACCAAAATCAAGCAGTGGTGCAAGTTGGGCTCATCAGGAAGCTAAAGTCAGGTCAGGTGGGGGGAACTTCTTCCGGCTCAGCAACAGGAAGGGAGAGTGAGGAGCTGCAGCTTTCTGGTATAAATGCCAAGAAATAGGGCTCACAACTGGTCGTTTTTTAAAAACAGGCTTTGAAAGGGGGCTTTTTTTTCCTGTGACCTCCTGAACTGTTCAGTGTCTAAGTAGGGGTACCAGTTGCCCATCTTTATTTGGGGAAAAGCATTTGGCTGCTGTGCTGGGTCCCCCCTGCCATGGGTCCTTGAGGCAGGACGGAGGACCCGCACTGACCGCATCATGGGGGATCAGCATGGCCTGGGCACCCAGGCAGGAAGGGTCTGAGTGGACCCAGTCCCATTCCAGGGCTGACAGTGAAACCTGCAGTTTATCTGTCACATGTCACACCAGGAACAGAGCCTGGGAGGGACAGGCCTCAGGCTAGCACCAGCACCCAGGCCCCCAACAGGACAGGTCACCAGAGGTCCCCAAGAAGAGGGCCTGGTGTGCATGTCCCCGAGAGCTAGGAGGGAGAGTCAGCACAACTGTGATGACTGGAGTGGCCAGGCCTTGCTACTCTGTACAAAGGAGGTACCCAGCCAGGCCTCACTGTGAACAGGGACCTGTCCTGAGCCAGCAGGCTGGCCCCTGGTGAGTGGTCAAGGCCGGAGAGCTAGTGGCCCGGAAGGACCCCAGCAGCCTCAACTGTCTACTGAGCTCTGCCCTGCTTCCTGACTTCCTCCCTTATCCTCACAGCCGCCCTGTACACTCATTCCACAGAAGAGAAGACTGAGGGCCACAGAGGGCCAGAGGAGTGGGTTCCAATCCTGACCACTGACCCCCACCCCCCATACTGGCCTGTTCCTCCGACCTAAATACCAACAGAGAGAGCTGACCTGCAGGGGCATGCACACGGCTCATCATAGAGTATCCATCTGCTTTACACACCATACTCACTCACATTCACACAACCACACACACACATGCACCCCTCTGTCATAGGGTATCTGTGTGGCTTACACACCACAAACACACACACACAATAACACACACACACATGCACCCCTATGTCGTAGGGTAGCTGTGTGCCTTACACACACACACACTCATACAACCACACATACACACACACGCACCTCTATGTCATAGGGTACCTGTCTGCCTTACACATCACACACACACTCACACAATCGCACACACCTCTATATCGTAGGGTATCTGTCTGCCTTACACGCCACACACACTCTCACACAACCACATACAGACATGCACCTCTATGCACACACACATAAACACACATGCACCCATATCTACTCAAATACACACATGCACACGCTGGGCACACACTGGGCACACGCGCCATGTGAAAGCAGCAGGTCGAAACTGAATCACACTCCAGGCTCTCGATGCCAGGTTAACGCAGGCCGGGTTTCAGCAGCCCCAGCCCGACTTCCTCCTCAACATTCTCCGGCAAATGTCTGAGAGACGGGACCCGGGGAGCTGAGAATGGAAATGAACCGACGCAAAGATTTCTTTAGAACTTTTTTCAATATTCTGCTGATTGCGAGTTCAGTAGCAGATGTGGTATGTTTAATGAGGCATAGACAAGAAGAAGGCCTAATCCCTAAATGAACTTCTCATCTCTAAATAGATGCAGGGGAAGCCCCTCTGCTCCTCCACCTCTCTAGGCGGGGCAGGGCCTAGTGACACCTCCAGACCTGCAGGGCCACCTGGAGTCAGAGAGGAGGGGTGGGAGATTGCAGGGTGCCCGGGTGCCACAGCGCTGCTTCCCCAGGGGAATGCAGGGGCCTACCCTGACCCCCCACCCCCGAGTCATCAGGGTGCACAGCAGCCCACCTTAAAGAGAGGACCCCTGGCTGCGGCATTTCTTCCTACTCTCAGCCTCTGCAAAAACATTTACAGCTTCAGGAGTTTTTCCAAACCAAAGATCTTGACATTGATGTCGTATTTGGGTGAGTCATTTCCCTACAGGATGGAGTAGAAACCAAGGCTGTGGTCAATCCAGGAGCAGGGTGCCACGTCTGTTCTCCCACGGAGCTGCCTATCTTTTGATCCACAGACAAGTTTTTAACTATGGTGCCACCAAACTCCTTGTCCCAACAACATCAGCAGTGTGTGGGCGCTGGGCCAGGCGGGAGGGGCAGCCAGGGCCCAGTGGGGACAGGTGTGGACCCAAAATGCAGGTGGGTTCCAGGGTTCACAGCCTGAGCTACAGAGCCACCAGGGACTGGGGTCCACTCTGCACTGACCCTAAATCTCCAAGGATCCTATACAGCACAAGCAAAGGAACATTCAGAACAAAGGCACAGAGGCCAGAGCAGGCCCCGTCCATTGAGATGGAAGACAGCAGAGGGAGCCAGGCCTAGAGCGCCAGGTAAGGAGCTGGCCTTGAACCTGCAGACGTGAAACTGCAGACACACACCAGTACAGTGGGGGCAGGTGGGCGGGCAGGAGGCCAGTCCAGGGCCTTGCCATGTTACTTCAAATAGTTGTCAGCCCAGATGGACACCCACCTTGAAAGAAACCCAACAAGTCCCAGAGCCCCAGTGAAGGGTCAGCCCTAGGTGCAGCTGTGTGGTAGAGTGGGTCCACTCGGTGGCCAGGCTGGGAATCGGAATTTCACCTTCTGTTGCACACAACACTCGTATGCAAAACCAGCAGAATCTGTATTCAGAGGGGACCACCTGATACCTTCCAGCCGCAGTGCAGTCTATGCTAGGGTACCCCCAACCCCCCAAGGGGATGAAGGGCCAGTGGGGAAAAGGCTCCCAGAATAGAGGGAGGCTATTCTCTAACAGGCATTTCAACCCCAAAGCCCTTAGAGCAGAAAGTTCTTCCAGGAATCCAGTGCAATGGTCTCATTTTACTGATGGGGAGACCAAGGTCTATGGAGGAGAAATTGGGGAAACCAAGGTCTGGGGAGGAGAAATTGGGAAGACAAAGGTCCATGGAGGAGAAATTGGGGAGACCAAGGTACAGGGAGGTGCAATTGGGGAGACCAAGATCCAGGGAGACCTATGTCTGGGGAGGGGTAATCAGGGAGACTGAGGTTGGGGAGAAATCAGGGATCCTGGGGTCTGGGGAGGAGAAATTGGGAAGATTGGGGTCCTGGAAGGGGTAAAAGGGGAGACTGGGGTCCAGGAAAGAGAAATGTGGTAGACTGGACCCGGGAAGAGGAAGAAGTAATTGCCTGCTGAGACTCAGCCCTGCTGTTTTGTTCATATGCAGACAGCCTGTGCTGCATTTTGACTTCACAGAGTAAAGGACGCATCACATGGAGGTTGTGCTGATGTTAAGCATTCAAGTGTGCTCCTTGCCTTCAAGGTGCTTTCACAGCTTGGGGTGAAAAACACGTAGCAAGCAACACCCCCAATTCCTCAACCAACGTGGAGTGTTTGTTGTCTGTGCTGGGAAGAACAGCTATGGCAGGATTGCATGCGCCAACCACAGGGATGAAGCTACAGCATATTGCTGCCCGTGCTTGTCGGAGGAAAGCGGGTTTTTCTGAAGTAGATTGCCAGGTCTTTCTTCCGAGGAGCCTTTGGGTTAAGCAATGAGTTCACTAGCCATTTGACCAGCAGGGCTTTCACTCTGGGGAGTCTCTATGGATTAATATTCTCCCCGAGACCCATAGGTGTTCAATTTGGACCTTCATTTTAGACACACTCTGGGTACCATCTCTGGCTCCTCACCCTAAATCCCCCTCCCTAGGGTTTTCTGGGAGAAAATTTGTGCAAAAAGGTCACCAGTGACACAGCTCTAAAGGTTCAGAGCTTTCAGCTGAGGCCCCACCACAGCCCATCTCTCTCCCTTGGGTCAATTCTCAAAGCAGTTCTCAGTGCTGGATAGATGCAACCCAAGGTGGCAGCTCTTGTCTGAGCAGTTTCTAACCTGTGAAAGGTGACCGGCACGCCTGTCTCGCGGTCTTTTGGTGAGAAGTAAGGAGGTAGGGTGGGTGGCACAAACAGTACCTCAGAAGAAAGACCTGGTTATCTACTTCTAAAAATCAGCCAGTAGAAACCCTGTGGATCACAGCCATGCAATCTGCAAGCCGTCGTAGGGATGGTAAGGAGCCAGACGTGTGTGTGTGTATTCGTGCCTACACCTCAAAAGCAGATTTTGCTAGCAGCGTTGATTGGCCTCTCCCTGAGCTTCCCTCCGCTTGTAACAAGCCCAGAAATGTCGAGGTGGGATGTGAACTTGATCCAGCTCCCTCTCAGATGCTCTCGGCGTCCATTAAGACCACAGGACTGTGGGGTCCTTTGCTGGTTGTTAATAGAAATGAGGCACAGGCCAATATTGGTACCCACCTCCTTCCCCGGCTCTGGGCTACATCTGCTTTGGCCATACTCCCCAGTTGGCTCAGCCCAAACCATCCTCAGCATTTCATTCTGCAGAAGTTACCGTAGCTGGGTGGAGGGGCTCTCAGACCATCAGGACCCCCAAGCCCGTCTGCCAGGCTCCGTTTCTGGTTTGGCTAGAACATGACATGTACCAGGTCAGGGAACCACAAAGTCCTCCCTTCGGGGCTTATCTGATCAGGGGAGAGTTGAGTCCTGCCCCACTTGCTTCCAGCTGGAGCCCGAGACCAGTAGGGCTGTTTGGAGAAGGAAATGAGAGGGTGTGGCAGGTGTCCAGCCAGGCCTCATACACAGCCATGGGCCCCTCTTTTCCATCCATCACCCCCAAACATTCCCATGATGGAACAGTCCTGTGATCCAGGTCAAGTTATCCTTTCTGTGCCTCAGTGACATCTTCTGTACCATGGCTCACAGGGCTGTGGGGAGGACTCGATGAGATCATCCACCTAAGACACTTGGGCTGTACACTTGCCTGCGTGAGCCCAGGGTGGGGCTGGTCACTTGAGCACCTGCCGCACACCACACATTATGGCTTCTGCTCAGGGCCCCAGCACCATGTGCAGGGGCCAGGATCTCCTCAAGGATCTAGCTACTGCTTGTAGGGTGAGGGGAACAAGTGGAGCTCGAGGTGGGAAGGGGCAGCCGGGGCCCATCCCCACCCTCCCTCCTCACTCACCTGGGGAGCTGTGACCCCAGCTCTAGATTCCAGTCCAGCCACCCCCAGATCTCAGTCCTTCATGGCTGTGCCCCGAAAAGTGAGATTCTATGCAAGGTTGTTTGAGGCATGGAGGCACGCCAGGCTGCAGGCGCCCCTGGCTCTGTCCCGACATCCTCTCAACCCCAGCCCACCCACATGGGAGAAGCCTGGAATTATAATGGGCAGACATAGCCACAAGAGGGGGGCACCCAGAACCTTCCACCGGGGTGACAAGTGAAGTGACAAATGCTCAGGACAGAGGTGCCCTTGGATGAAATGTCCCCATTGGCCTCCTGGATTTTGGTGGGTGCTAGGTACAGGATCCTGGTGTGGCGCTGTGGGCTAATGTGCTAAACTGCAAAACCAGTTTTGACCACAAGATCGCTGGTTCAAGTTCACCAGCTGCTCCTTGGAAATCCTATACAGGGTTGCTATGGGTAGGAACCGACTCAACGACACTGAACACAAAGGTATAGGATAGGGGCACTGACCTGTCTCTGAAAACAGGAAATGCAGTTCTTCAATGAGGGAAAGACTGTCCCAGGATCCAACCAGCTCTACAGGGGACCAAAGGGACATGAGCCCCAGGCAATGTGGAATGGAGGTGGCTGCAGGGACACATAATTCCCCCATGAAGGCCGAAACCATGTGTGTTTGTTCAGCAATCAGTCAGGGGCCTGCTACTGGGTGCTGGGGGTAAAGTCGTGGGTTTGAGGACACAGCTGTGGCCCATGGAGATCACAGCCTATGGGGTCGTCAGCACTGCAGGGTGGGCTGGGGCTGTTGCTGGGGTTCAGTGGTGGGAGTTAGCCATGCTGTCAGACAGGATGGTGTTGCCAACAGGGCACAGAGAGGACAAGAGGGCAGGGGTCCGAGCACTAACTGTCCCGAGGTCTGTGGGGCACCTGGTTCTGGAATAAAGTGAGCAAGAGAGGGCGGGACAGACTGACACCCCATCAGGGGCAGGACCATGGCCAGTGCCCACACACACGCAGACAGCGACACCACCACTTTATAAACTTCCCAGGAGCCTAGACCAGCTCTGTCCTGTGGGCCTCTGGTGGTCTCCCCCTCGTTCCAGGCACACACACACACACACACACAGTGCAGGTTGGGAGGCTGCTCCCATCACTCCAGTCACCTCCGTGACACCCCACACACTGTCAAGCGCCCCCTCTGCTCCTCCCAAGTCTCCCACCCTCAGTAGGACTGCCACATGAGGTCACCGCTGGACCTGTGAGCAGCGAAGCAGTCTCCAAAGCACGTGTTACCGCCTCCTGCCCACGAACAGAGAAGCGCAGGCCTAGGAGGCACCAAGGCTACAGCACCTGCTGACAAGCCCACCCTGAGGGGCAAGCACCCTAACTACTAGTGCTCTAAGCCGCTGTCCTACAGTGGGGCTGACTCTACGGTGACCCCGCCCCCAGACAACCCTATGGAGTCGTCTGTCTTTCATAGCAATAGCATGTGGATGTAGGCAGGGAGGGGCCAGTGGACATTTGAATTAATGAAACCTCACAGGAGGCAGCACTGTGTTCGTTAGAATTACATGAGTGAAAATCAGTTTGTTCTGTGAACTGTCACTTAAGTCACAAATGAAAGTAGTAAAAAATCATTTAAAAAGCATTCCATCAGCCATTTGACATAGCCTCGATGGCTTGGTGATCAGAACTCGACTGCTGGTGGTGTTGGTATGTACCGTGGAGTCGGTTCCAACTCATAGCGACCCTGCTCAGGGTTTCCAAGGCTGTAAATCTTTCCGGGAGCAGAAAGCCTCATCTTTCTCCTGAGGAACAACTGGTAGTTTCGAACTGCTGACCTTGAGCTAGCAGCCCGACTTGTAACCACTACGCTACCAGAGCTCCTTAGAACTCGACTAGAGGAAGATAAAAAAATGAGAGACCAAACCAATTTTTTATTAAGGAAAGTAGGGTAAATTGTTACAATTTGATGAACCTGACCTATACTCATTGAGGTAATAACTCTAAATACCAACAGAGAGGTAAAGAGTCTTTAAATCAAGTATCAATGCTATCGGCTCTGTGCACAGGGTAGATAGGGATGGGCAGCTTAGACATTGGCTATCTAAAATGAGGGGGCAATAAAGGCACTAAGTGACTGGCTTACAAGGTGTCAAGGGGGAGTTTAGTTTCAGAGTGTGGGGGGGAAGATAGTGTCCCCATTGAATAGTTGTCATCTTGTCTAGATGGGTTTGGTGAAAGGAGATGGGGATAAGACTCTTATGATTCAACAGTAATTTTTATCATGACTAATTGCGACTGTCACAATTGTAAAGATAGAAGTTTTGTAAAAGAAATGAGTAGTAGTTCATCTTACAGTCCAGAAACAGAAGACCCTAGGGCCATCAAGGGAGAAGAGCACAAGTGGAATGTGGGACTTTATCCAGAGAAGCAGTGACACCAGAGATGGAGGCAGAGATGAGGACATGGAGGGAGGGAGCAGCTGAGGACTCTAGATTCATGGAAAGAGAGGGACTGGGTGCTGGCAGGCAGGAGGCAGACTTGCTGAATGAGTCCTTTGGTGGTGTAATAAATTTTTATATATGTTGAGTGTTTAAAAAGAGAGAGAGATAAAGTGAATAGAGAGAAATGCTGTTAACTGATGGTACATGGAGGGGATTATCATCATTGTAATGAAACAAGGTGTACGATTTGTTGAACGTAAAACTGATGATCTACTCTGTAAACTTTCACTCGATCCACAATAAAAACTTTAAAAAAAAAAAAAAAAAGCATTACATCACAGTGCCACAAAAATCCATCAGAGAGTTGTAATCAGGTTAAATTCAGACTAAGAGGGAATCCTGGTGTGACGGCACTGTAGACTAATGTGTCAGACTGCAAAGTCGTTTGAACTGCAAGGTCGCTGGTTCAAGCTCACCAACTGCTCCTTGGAAACCCTACACAGTGTGGCTATGGGTTGGAATGGACTTGACAGCACTTTACAACAGGAAGGGAGGGTCTGACAGGGGCACACATTTCAAGAGTCCTCGGCCACAGTGATGTGTATTCTTACCATCATCAGAAAAAACTCAACACCAAGAAATTAACCATGCGCCGTCAGTCTAAAACCCGGACTGCCGTGACCGATGACTGCCCCGGAGGGTTCTCCAGGCCATGACGTTGTTGAAGTAGCCTGCCAAGTCCTTCTTCCGAGGGTCACCCACTCTCCATTCCAGCACCACTTCCACACCCAATGGCATTTTTATACAAGTTAATGGAAACCCTCCATCAATAAATAGTTTTTAAAGCATCTAGAGTTCAACTTTACCGTTTAAAACACACTGTATTATTTTTAGCCCATTCCTCTGAGGGCACTTCTACCTTAATTTCATGTTTTTAATGAAAACATATCAAACGTACTCCCTCTCCAGATATGATAAGCAAGTGCAGCCCCTTCTGATCCACCTGTAAGGCTTCTTCCTCTGTTGGCATTTGTATTTGTCCTGCTTTTGTCTTGTTTCTTTCTCTTACTGTTGCTAAGATACGCAGCAGCTGTTTCTACAGGTACAATCCAGCTGCGTCTCCATTCCCACCCTCCTCTCGTGAGCTGCTCCTCCCTCGTCCACATCAACTCACTGCCCCCGCCCTGAGTTTCCATCTAAACTTGCTGGCAGCTGCATCAATCTGATCCCACTGACAGATTCAAAGAGCTGAATGCTCCGGGCTGACCTCCTTTATAAGGAAAGATAAACGTTGGCACACTTTGAACATGGCTTTAGGAGGTATTTTTTTGGTTTAAGGTTTAAAAGTTAAACGTTTTTTTAGCAGTTCTTCTAGGGACTCTTCTGTCATAATTGGATTTTAAAAACAAAAATCTGTAAGTCAATCTTCTCAAGGAGAAAGTAGCTGATCCAGTCTGAAAAATGACAATTATTAAAAATCCAAATGTAAGGTAACTAATGAGAGGCAAGCCAACACTAGAGAAATTGGAGATGAAAACGTAAGCTTAGCTCAGAGCAGCCAGGGCCTGGCCCTCCCAGGACCAGCGGCACATATGCCCAGTGAAGCCATCTGCCCCCCGCTTTGTGTGACACTCCTTCTTTACCCTGACAGACCAGTGTGAATGGCATCCAGGCAGGAAAAAAAAAAAAAGTCAAAGCCCCTGGCTTTCCATGAGAACATCCCAGAGAGCTTTACTACAAGGCACACTGTAAAGTGGAAAAGCATTCGGGACTGACCCTTAGGGGCAACACCAGGTACGAATCCCAATGTACTCTGTGACCCAAAGTAGTTTTCTTGCCTGCAATGACACAGAGACACTGTTGGCAGCATCCCAACTTCCTGTTGTTGTTAGGTGCCATCGAGTCAGTTCCAACCCAACGTCCAAGAGAACAACACACGGCCCCATCCTGAACATCTTCCCAATTGTCATTATATTTCGGCTCATCGCTGGCTACTACTTCGTCAGTCCATCTTGTTGGGGGGGGCTTCCTCTCTTTCGTTAACCAGACCAAGCGTGCTGTCCTCCTCCAGGGACCGATCCCTCCTGAGAACCTGCCCTAAGTACATGGAATGAAGTCTCACCGTTCTCACTTCTAAGGAAGCTTCTGGCAGCCCTTCTTCCAAAACAGATGTTTGTTCTTCTGGCAGCCCTTGGTCTAATCCAGATTCTCTGGTAACACGGTAACTCAAATGCACCATCGGTTCCTGTACAAACCTTACACCCACCGCATAGAGTCGGGACAAGACCCCACACTCATGATGGACGCCATGTGTGTCAGAGTAGAACTGTGCTTCAGGGCTGCTAGGCCTGTCTTCCAACCTTCTGCTGAGCGTTCACCATGGGTTCCACCCGGGACTCAGAACAAGACAGTCACTGGAAGCGGCTAGCGGGAGTTTTCCCAGCTGGCCCAACAGCAGCCACCCAACATCCCCGCGGAAGGTGCACACTACAGGTACTCAGGCCAGAAAGTGTGTTTGCCGGGGAACCAGTCTAACGCTGGCCCCCTTTTATTCTTTTAAGAGGGCTTTGCTTGTCTGCAGCCATGGTTCTCTCCCCCTGGTGTGGCCCAACGTGCTCGCAGGAAGAGGCTTCGTGAGGATGGGACTGTGTGCCTGCCCTCTGACACATTCCAATTAGGTTAAAGCTGACGATTCCCCCATAAAGGCTAGATTCTCTCAAACATGTCATATTCACCTGCTGACCCATATAGGGTTCCAGTAAGAACAATAAAAAGAAAAGGTTCTACACGCCCGACTTAAACACTGAAAGGAAACACGTGTGCTAACTGGTCCCGGTAGAAACACGGGATGTGTGCTTCCTGAAGGTTGGGGCTTTCCTGTGTCACGCCTGCACCCAGCTCGCTCTCAGCACAGAACCCCAGGGCGCACACCGGAGAGTCTTCGGTAATGCATCAAAGTGAGAGAGACCCACACAAGCTGGAGTCCAAGTCATCTGAAAAGGGCACCATCCAACTCATGAGTCAGAAGAAACAACTTCAGAGTCTCCTAGTCAGGGATAGTTGTGCATTCAGGCATGATGCTAACTGAAAGGCCTGCTCTCCATGTCAGCTCTAGTGTCCACTTCTCTGACGGCCTGCTGGGTGGGGCAGGAACTTTGCTCACACCCTCACATCTTCTATTCAACAGCTGTCCTGGTTTTCTTCCACTCACACCTGGGTAGGTTAAGGCTACCAGACAGGTAATAAATTCCCCTGAAATCAGCAGGTCGCAGCATTCAGCTAAAATAACTTCACAAAGTTCACCATCAGGTTGACCTGAGGTCTCAAAGCATTCAAGCCTCTAGCATGTGATGAAGATTTCCTAAATCCTACCCTTGAAACAAAAAAAGCTTAAATCGTCATAGTCCTGGTGTGGTGCTGTGGAATAAGCACCAAACTGCTAACTGCAAGGCTGGCAGTTCAAACCAACCAGCCGCTCCTTGAAAACCCTATATAACACCGATGTGTCAGAACCGACTCAATGGCAGTTAACATCTGCACCAGAGCTACATTAAGGGCGCTGAGCGCTCAGAGCATGTGCAGGACTCAATTCCCCCCCGACACCCCTGGAGAGAGTGGCCGCTGCTAACTCACTGACCAGTGCTGGTGCAGCATCTGAAGATAGCTCCAAGTGGAGAACCACTGCTGAGCTGTTGGCTTTCAGTCTGCCAGAACAGTTCAGCACCTCAGGCTTCAAACAGCCAGTCTCCAGTCTTCCATTGGAAACCCGCCTGGTACCACTATCAGAATGCTGACCGCGCTGACTGAACAAGTCTCAGACCCTGCAACTGTCCCCCTTGTTGGGCCAGACTGGGATTCCCTGCTGTCTCCTTCCCATGCCAGCCAGTATGGCAGTTTCAGGCAGAAACACCCTCGGTGCCCCGTGGACCCTGAGTTCTGAACCCCAGTCTCGGAGGCTCCAATTCTCTGTGTGCTATACGTCCCTTTGTTGTTGTGAAATGCTGTTAAGTCACTTCTGACTCAGAGCGCCTATGTAAAGGGTTTCTGAGTGGTGGTGGGTTTGAACTGCTGACCTTGTGGTTAGCAGTCCAGCATCACACAAGGACTCTTCTTACGTTGTTGTTACGAGACATCGAGTCAGTTCTGACTCACAGTGACCCTATATAGGGTTTCCAAAGGTGCACCTGGCAAGTCTGAACCGCCAACCTTGCAGTCCAATGCTTATGCCACAGCACCATACCAGGACTCCAACATAGCCCCCAGTGGTGAGCAAACCAAAATGACATATGAGTTTCCAAAACATCATTCTCAAGGAGTAGTTCTGCTCATTTGTGTGGTTTGGCCATCCCCCCCAGCTATTACTAACTAAAACCTTTTAGCAGTAGGGTTGTTCCATGAAGTCAGTAAGCTCGTGGCGATAAGGCACAGGGAGAACCTGAAAACATTTACTGACAGGGCTTACGTTCTCTAAGTTTCTGGTCCCTTGATTCCAACTGCAGCCCCTTTTTTAAAAAATAAATAAATACACTCTATTCTTAGCATTCCAAACTTTTAGCCATTTCTAATCCTTTTGGGAATATAAGTAGTATTTTCAAACTTTGCTACAGCCCCGTGCAAAGCCATGGCAAATACCAAACCCTTGGAGCTCTTTCTGCTGACATCTGTGAGAACCACCCACCGTGGGAGAAGCCTGCCATAGGAAAGTCCAGACAGAGCAAAGGGACCGCCTGATGACATGCCCTCGACATGGTGCAGGACTTGGGACACATTCCACTTTACTGCCTCCTCCAAGTGAGCCAAAGGCACAAACTGAGAATGTGCAGGAGCTCTTAGTTTCTCAGGCCAATTTTCTCTCACATTGTAAATCCCTGGTGTATACAGCCCCTTCTTCACCCTTACCAGAGGATTCAACGTCACACGAGCCACACCAAACGACCGCAGAGCTCTGACTACAGCAAGCTCATCGCAACCCTACAGAAGCAGCTGGCCTGGCCTTGTCCTAACGTGCACATTGCTCCTAGACTCCCAAATGTACCACGTCCTGACAGCCTGCTCATCCTGGGGCCAGACGACCAGTACTCCAATACAAGACAGGAATGCGCTAGTGAGCATCAGCCTAGTCTGGTCCCACAGCCTCGGTCTGTGATCTTATTTGGGATGAAAAAAAGCAGTCCCCGAAAATTCAGAAACCTACTCAGAAGATCTCGTGTGAAAGAAAGTAGAGACTGGTCAGCACTTGCTTCTAAAACAGTCAAACCACTGGGGAATCAAAGATCCCAGCTCGAGCCCAACCTGAAATTTCCAAAGGGGACCTATGAAATGGGGGCTTCTCTCTAACGGAAGTCGCTCCACCGAGTCTATCAGGGACTTCCCATTAATTCATTATGAGTTTTTCCTGAATGGATTTTTAATTTTGATAGTCTATTATCAAAAAAGGAAGAAATTATTTAACAGGTTAAGCACATGGCAAAGACAAGAGACTTGGCAATTTCACTTCTCCAACATTTTCACTGTCTGAAAACGAACGTGTCCACACCTGCATCACCTAACAAAGCCAGGTCATTTTCTTAGGAGAAAGAATCCTGGACAGCAAGTCTTGGAATCAAGACAGCCGACAGAATCCATGTGGCTAGAGGCAATTTATAAACGTGCAAGATCTGTACCTTCATAAAGTCAGGATTAGAGAGCCCCACATTCTCATGGTCTCTCACAGGGACTACCAGCTGTGTCAGCTCGAGGGCTGAGAGAGATGAAAAGCACATTCATGACAGAGATGTTTACTGTCCCAAGGCCACTCTGCTGGCGGGGACGCCTGCCCTGTCCCATTGACCAGATCTGGGGAAAGCAGCGGTTTAGATTAGAGACTTGTTAAGGGTTGTTCAGTCAATGTCAACTCAGCGACCCTGTACAGTGCTTCCGAGATGAGGTTAGTGGGCTTGAAACGCTAACCTTGTGGTTCAGACTGACCCTGCAGTCCAGTGCTTATCCTACAGCGCCACACGAGGACTTAAGACTTAGGTTTTCTGTAAACACAGTGGTTACATTTTAAAAGAACATGATTTTACAAAACCAGAGACAAGGATATTGTGCACTTTGAGGGAAAATTGACAATAGTTACTTTAGTGTTGGGGCATGTGCATGTCCTGGCTGTCCGGCAGCAAGCCATGGGTTCCAGGAGAAAATGGCAAGAGTGCCCTGGGCACCAAGCGGTTTGTACAGCGCCACCTTGGCACGGCGTCCAGCACGGTCGGCTCTCTGCTGGGGGCGGCGTTCTTGGCTGTGAAGGCAGAGCGTGCCCTCTGTCACTCACGGCGAGCACTTCTGCCCAACTGTCTCTTCGCGACAACTTTATCATCAATCTCTTTATTAACAGCTCCTCTGCAGTCAGAGAACACAAACAAGGCCCAATTCTCCTGCCAGATTTCTGGAAATCACACGGCACCAGGCACCACGCAGTGTGAAAGTTTGTAAGGAGGGTGTCGTGCCAAGAGAGAGACAGCAAGAACAAGGAACAAGCACCACGTTGGGACATTTCACATGATTAGATGAAAATGCACATACCTCCTTTCTTCTGCCGGAACTCCTGAACGGACCCGGGTGCCCACCCATCAGAAGCTGTGGGAACCCCTCACAAGGCTTTGCTATTTATCCTACAATGGTCGTAACTCCTTTAGGACTACATGATATCAGAAAACACACGAGAGACCAATGTCTGAAGTGAGCTGTCACACACTCAGAAGAGTTAAATTTTAGTCATACAAAATACTTATTTTCAGCACAAAATTTGTTGAGTTAAAAATGGCATCTTAAAAATTAATAACTCAAAAAGAAATTAATAACTCATTTCTAAAAGGCTTGTGAAGAGACATGACAGAGGACATGCCAGGTTGTAGTCACATGAATGTGTCTAACGTAACAAAAACCTCAAGGTCAACTACAAACACAGCCTACTGGCTGGCTGGTTCTACCAGCACTTAGATCAAGTGATGATGATCCCACCACCGCCAGCCCAGGACTGAACCCTACCACCGGTAAGGAGTGACCTTCCATAGGTTTGCTTTTGTCTGTTTTCATTTTTCTATCTACTGATATCATTATTTGGAAATCACATCAAACAGGAGTTATTATTCCATGACACCAGGGAAAAGTTTTATGTGTCTGTATATATATATGATGCTGTTGTTAAATGTCGCTGAGTGGCTTCCAACTCACAGCGACCCTGCATAGTAGAGCGGCTGGTGGGTCTGAACTGCCCAACTGTGTTCTGTGGTGTGCAGTCCAGCACATCAACCAGGAGTGTGTGTATATGCATATGTGTATATATATATAGTGGCGGTGATGGTGGTTACGTGCCGTGGAGTCGATTCTGACTCATAGCGACCCTGTACCGGGTTTCCGAGAAGGCAAATCTTTAAGGGAGCAGAAAGCCTCATCTTTCTTCCGCGGAACAGCTGACCTTGCAGTTCACAGCCCAACTCGTGACCACTACGCCTGTACAGTTTTCGAAGCAGTAAATCTTTACGGAAGCAGAAAGCCTCCTCTTTCTCCCGCGGAGCAGCTGGTAGTTTCGAACTGCTGACCTTGAGGTTAGCAGCCAAACTTGTAACCATTACACTACCAGAGCTCCTTATAAAACAATATGTTAAGACTCCGGTATTACAGTTTCCAGACCATAATTGTTTATTTTAAAACAGGAAATGAAACCACCACATTCTCAGGCTTTCTCTGCTCAACTCTGGGACCAAAGAAGCAATGTGGCAGGCTGGCAAATACCCATTTTCACCAAACAAAAATAAACAAAGAAGAGCAACCTGCACAAACCAACATTCTACGCAGGCTGGCACAAAGGGCGAGTTTCAATGAAGACACTAGTCTGAATCAGAAAGAGCAAAGCAAAAAAGATGACTCTTTGTTCAAAAAACGAAGCGCCTGTTTTCTTCTTTATAAGAATAGATACACGTCTCATACTGCCAGGGGATTTCAAGATCTAGCCAGGCCACAAGGAGGGGACGGCAATGTATTCTTTACATTCAGGTATGAATATTTACAAGTGAACATCCAAACCAGAGTGTGCCCTCTATAGATGGGATTTCTAGCCAGTGAACAATGTCCAACATTTTCAAAGTAGAGGGGAACGAACGCTCAGTTGACATCATGCCCTCGCCCACAACCGTGGAAGGTCTCGAAATGTGAACTCCAACACAGCCCTAATTCTACCTTCTCCAAGAAATGCATGCTTATCGCAGATGGATGGAAACAAAACATTTACTTCAAATTCCATCCCTTTCAGCGAGCACACGTGTGATCCTATGATCCTATCCTCCTGCACACAGAGTCCAAAACCCGTCTGCGAGAGGTGCAGGAGCCGAAATGACTTTGCAAGTACACGGATTTGCTTCTAGAAGAAAGCACACTTCTGAGATGCATGTTCAGAAATACTGACGCCATCTTTCGTATTTGGTGCCAATAAAGCTACATAAAATGCCAGAAGCATTTTAAAGCTGATAATGAGATAGGAAGGGCACACATACTGACTCTACAAATTAGAGACACAAGGCAACAGACAGACTTGAACAGAGGACCGTGTCTTAGATTCAAGGGCAGGCTTAGCTGCCAAGGTCTGAGTTAAGAACCACCCATTTGTGATTCTGACTTAAGAGAAATACGAGCAAGAAAGAAACAGTAGTGAGGAAAATTGCGGGGTAAGGGCAAGCTAGAAGACAGAAAATGCTACATATTCAATTCAGGCTATAAGGAAACTATTTTTCCTTAAACTCTTCATTTTTATTATGATTTACTTCTTGTTAAGTGCCATCGAGTCGGTTCCAACCCACAGCGACCCTGTACAGGGTTTCTGAGAAGCGGCTGATGAGCTTGAACTGTTGACCTTGCAGAGCAAACCACTTTGCCGTCCAGCGCATTAACCTACAGCACAATCCCAGGACTCCAGGTTAACAACCCAGAGGACTGTTAAATGCCTTTCTGAACACAGTTAGTCTTGCTACTGAGAAGCATTTTCGAGAATGAGGAGTTCCACTGTCGGGGCAGGGTCTACAAATGTGTGTTCATTCACGGTCTGGCTTTTCATCAGCAACTAGTCCATGCAGTTGCTGGTCATTGTCACCTTGAGGGCAACACTACAGAGCTCTACCACAACCCTCTTCTGTGTGGAGAAAAAAAGGTGTTAACAAGAAAATGACAAACTTGATTGCAGACTGTCTGCGGTGCCTGGAATACTCTGAAATCAAGTACAAGCACTCCAGCAGAGAAAGCAAGGCGTCAGGCACACAGTGCTGGGCGCCTGTCGGCTTTCAGAAGAAAGGCTGTATCAGATTAGGGTTTCATACCATGTGAAACCTACGCTCCTGGCTGGTTCCCGGCAAGAATCCTAATTCTCTGAAAAGCAACAGTGCCACCTGCTGACAAGAGCCCGAACACACCAAAGCCTTAGAACCCGGAACAAGGACTCCTGGACATGGGTGGGATAGATGGAGAGCCCCTGTGCACACACCTCTGATGGGGAAACAGTTCACCAGGCGTTAGTACTCTCCACTAAAGGTCAATTCAATGCAAAGACAGACCTGGTTATTACAGGCTGCTAATGGCCCCATCCTGTTTACTGGCTCTAATGCTCACGGCTTCCGTGTTAACTGGTACTGGAGTGCCCCCATGTGGGAGAACATTTCAAGCTGGCGTGGTGCTGCAGGAAAATGCACCTGATCACAAGGCCGGTGGTTCAAACCTACCAGCCACTCCTTGGAAACCCTATACAAGGACGCTGTAAAGTCAGAACCAATTCAATGGCACTTAACAACAACAACGGCGTAAGCGAACCCGATTTCTTTAGCAAGTCTTCACTTAGTACCACCATACTATAAACTTGTAGGACCCCAGTTAGCTACTGAAAAACACTTATCAAAATAAATCAGTCAACTGTGGGGATTGTGCTGTTTTTTTTTTTTATTGTGTTTTCAATGGAGAAATACATCATCTGTTTACAAAATAGCTCTGGAAAAATACAAGGAGTACAGATACTATAAAACAAAGCAAACTCCAGTCATGAGACACTACATACACATGCGAAAGCAACAGTCTGATCTTCAGGTTAGGGAAACAAGAATTAAAAAGTCACTACACAGAAAAGGTCCAAGTTTCCAGCTTGGCAAAACTTGGGTGCAGTTACATGAAACGTTTTTAATAAACTGAATTTTTCCCTCCAATGTGTAAACAAAATGACAAGACTAAATCTGTGCCTGGCAATTTCAATCTAATTCAGAAGCTACGCAAAACACACAGACACCTCATACACGTCACCTGTGAGCGTGACCATCGTCTTCCTTGGGCGGGCAGGCGGGCGGAGGGAGGTGACTGCGGAGCGAGGATGTGGAGGTGCTGTACACTAGATGTCGTGACGTGAAGCAATGGGGACCAGAAAGCCTCGGTGAGTGCCTAGCCAGAGGAGAGACCCCCTCCAACTCTGGGGAATTAACTAGGAAGGACAGGAAGCTGTGCATGGCTGCAGGTGAGCGTGAAGAACGCACAGGTGGTAGAACAGGGCCAAGTGCAGAAGCAAGCTCGTCAAGGCAGCCTGCGGCGTCCACTTTGTCCACATCCAGGATGAGGTTTGGACCCAGGCCGAAGCAGCCCACGTAACCCCCAGAGAAAGGGGTTCTTCTGAACTGTGGGGCTGTTTTTGTCTCTCCGGAGGAGGGAGGCCTTTACAGAAAACAGTTCCTAATTTTTTGAGAATTTAAAACAAACCAAGATAGGGGGCTGACTAGATGTCAAGTGCTGGACATGATTTTTGACTGTTTTACTACAGTAAAATGTACCCACAAATTTTGGTAAGCCATTTAAAAGTCTTGGAGAAAATGCCTTTTTGCCCACATGTTTACTGAAGATCAACTTTACTCCAGACACAAGTTCTATGGAGTGTACAAAGGTCCTCTTAGTTAGTGACCCAGGGTCATCGAGGCTACGCTCATGCTGCCCAGACTCGGCTTCAGCTGGAAATCGAGCCTTCTGGGCCATGTGGCCACAGGGACATGAGTTTCATTTCACGGCTTAATAAAATACTGGCATTTTGTTTTATATGAAGTCAGTCCTACCTTGTGCGTACATGAAAAAGAAAACAAAAACAAAAGAAAAGAAAGAAATGGGGGGCTGGGGGGGGGAGATTTCTTTGTTTCAAAGACAACAGATTAATGGCAAAAGAAAATGAAGCTTTGATAAAGGGCTCAAAGATGACTATTTAGCTGTTTGATCGCTGATTGGTATGCACTATAAGCAATTCTATCAATAAAACTAATTATGAGCCATCGAAACCAAGTGATTCCCTAGTCACCCTTTCAGTGTCACAGCTCTGCCCCAGAGCAGACATCAGGGGCTGAGCCCAGTCTCTGGGTGCAGCGTCAACCTCACACGATGCTATCCAATTTGAAGACGAATGGTAAAGAAAATGCTTCAGGAAAAAACGAAAATCCATCAAGCTGAAAATCTAAAATTAGTTCTACTTTCTAATAAAAAATACATAAAAGTGCATCATCAGAATAAGGAATTCTTATGCCAGTTTGTATTGCAAAATTTCCAAACAACGCATCAAACATAAACCCAATCCAGATGTCAATTATGGATACAAATATAACTTGAGGTGGTGTTTTTTTTGTTGTTTTGTTTTTTAAAGGCAGTAGTCTTTGAAATAGTTAATGCGACTGTTGCTAACACATTAATAATAGTACTCCTGGCTTCACATACGAACCTGGACTTCCGATCAAGTGCTGATTAACCCAGTGAGGGGGCCGCCCAAAACGCCTAATCCACGTCATCACGTCTAGTCTCGTACCCTCCTTTCTCCTTTGGGAGCATTTGAAGACAACAGGTTGAGTTGGCAGATATTAGTTATGGACCCCTGAGGTGATTTTTACCGATTCAATCTCAGTTTTATTGAATTCTTGATAACAGGAATAGGATTTGCAGGGAGAGCAGGAATATCAGAAAGGTCTGTACTGGATGTTTTCTGGGGAGAAAAGCAAAGAACAGAGCATCACTCAAAGCCCTGCAATTTCAAAATGAGAATGCCTTTCTGCAGCTGACGCTCTTAAAGAATCCGTGGAGTGACCACAGAAATCAAGGAGTCAAATCTAACAGATACATGAAAATGGAGTCAACTTGGAAATTAACATGCCGACACTAATTACTTGTTCTGTACTTTAAAAAAATTTCAAAGAATTACGAAGTATTTTATACACACACACACAGTAACCTCCTAATTGCAAATACAATGTTTAAAAACCAGCTCCTCTCAAAATCACCTATCATACAAAAGTTAAAACCCTCTGAAAGGGCTTCAAAATATTTGTGAAAAAAACGGAATTCAAAGAAAATGAAAAATGCCCAAGACCTTTTTGAAGCCCTGTCCTGTTTACTGGATCTAATGGGATCAGCTTCAGTATGAACGGGTACTAGAGTGCCCCCATGTGGGAAAATACTTACGCTCACCTCTTACACAGAAACAGTGGCTGCGAGCAATTTATGATTTTCTGACACTGCAAATTTAAACACTTAAACTACACAATTTAGCAGCATCCTTCTAAATTGGGGGAAATGTTATCATGTTAAAAAATAGATTAAATAACTCTACTGCCTTTTTAAAAATATTCAAAACAATGTTTTTAAATGGAAAACCTCACACCCCCCAAAAGTGGACAACAGGTCTCCTGACACCTCCTCTTTGCCCAGCTCTGCAGGTGGTTCTAAAAGCAAGCCCTGTCCCGTCCTACCAGCTCATCTGTGAGGACTTCAGGTTCTTGTGGCAAGCACAACCATATCACTGCCACCTCTGCAGAAAGAAGGAGTTCCTGAACCTCACTAAATAGATGGAGGCAGTCTTTTCAGAAGTCAACATAATCTATCTTTTTTTAATTGGGTGGTTCTCTCTCTAGGACTCCAGGAATCCTTCCATTAAAAAGAAATTTCTCCTCACTCAGGAAAATATCTTCGAGGCAAGCACCCATGGGGACTAATCACTATAGGAGCCCAAACTATGCAAACAATCCCCTGGGGAGTGATGGGGCGAACCCGAAGACAGGAGCCACAGCCACCAACCAATTAAGAGTCATCAATGAGTCTGCGCATGTACCAGGCACTACACTGCCTAATGTCATTCCAGGTACCCCTGCAAACAGTTCATTAAATAAAGGTGAGAAATAAGACATGGCAGAAACCAAATAGTGCTTAGGATCTTTAGCCAGCAAAACACATCTTAAGTGAGGCACGTTGGAGGCACACTATGGGGCACATTAGAGGCAGACTGTGAGGCACAAAGCAGCGAGACGCCATCCCAATGTGGACGCAGTAACACCACTAACAACTGCTGGGTTCAAGATGACCCGATTCAGCATCCACTCAGATAAAACGCTGTGGGGTTTACTCAGTTTGGAAGGACTCAGGAAGGAAACATTAACAACTTGTAAAAGCAAGCCAAAGTCCCCACACATCAATGGTGACCTGGTGCCTGGTGCACGTGAAGGACGGCCACAGGGAGAGCTTCTAGGACAAACGAAAACATCACTTTCAAAAACCAGGGGTTCCAAGAAATACCTGACTGAAGACCAGTGGTGAAAGTGGAGGAAGAAACAAATGTTGAAAAAAACTGAAAGACCATGTCAATCTTGCATACAATCCATGGGGAAGCTCTCTCCTCTGGTAGTTCAGCTCACTATTAAAACCCTTCACCTGAATTGCTGTGTTATTAATTGCTGTATGTTGCCATCGAGTCCCCTCTGACTCATAGCGAAGCTTGTAAATCTCTGCGTGTGGGAAGCCTAGTCTATCTGAATACCACGCTTACCACTGGTGAGGAAGGCCTCAGTACCCTGCAGTATCATGGGGTACTGTAGAAGATGGGTTGGCATCTTTCCCCCTGAATTTCAAACCTGTTCCACCTGCGTGTCTATCTGCACACTGACTCATAGGTCACCCTCCCTCCTCCAAGGGCCGTCCCTGCCTCTATTTCCTGCTGACCTCCCTCCCTCTCCTTGTGCACACTGCCTTCCCAGTCAACCAAGGGAACACGTGGTAACACATATGTTAACATCTTGATGGCACAAAGAAAACTCTCATCTAAGCCCACGCCCTCCCTGCCTTTTCTATGTGTCTCCTCCTCTCTGAGCTCACTGAAACACATCACACAGCACACGAGGATTCAGAACATTGGGAACTCTCGCCTTGCTTTTTGCCCTTAATACCTGAGAAGCCAACAGAGAAGCCGCTGTCTGAAGAGTCTCTGACGGAGCTGTACTTGTCTCTGTATCAAGTTGTTCCTGTGAGACAGAGGACGGAGAAAAGAAACTTAAAAGAGAATCTGAGAATGTAATTGAGTTTGACTGCTAATAAAAACAACAAACTGGAAAGCTGGGGGAATTAAGAGAAAGCTGAGGCTCCATTTCAGTCATCCATGAAACTTCACTGTAGGTTATTTCCCTGTTCGGATACCCTTAAATGTTCGCCACCTGCCCGCGTAAGTCTTATAAGGCATGATCAAAATACCTCGGGACTTCAGACTTTTCAACAAACAATAACTAAGATACACACAGACACATTAGAAATTGTTGCCCAGACAATAATTAACAGAATATAAGCTCAAGAAAAAGCTCTTGACTATAAGAAGAGAGAAAATCCAATCATCATTTCATTAGCAAATGCCATTTCTGTTAGCAGGAAATGTGTGCCCCGTGCCTATGGACAGCCCATCCCTGTTTAGGTTCACTCTTCTTCCTGTCACCAGAGAATGGTCCACTAGAGATGCAGGTGGACAAGATGTGTCTTTCCACAGCAGTACACAAAAGACAATCACATCAGGACACATATACACACAAATAAACACAAACAGCAACTTTTCACAATGCAATAGCAGAGGCGAAACCAAAAAAGTATTGCTACAGGATCAAAGAAACTGTTATTACTCAAAAATATCAAAATGTAAAGCACTACTGTTTTCCTGACACAGCCTCCCTCCAGGGCTGTACACTTCTAAAGGTGGTGTTTCCATCTCCCCAACCCTTGCCCAAAGATTTCTGTTAAATGGGCAGTTTGAGCAGCCTCAAGAGATTCAAATCATGGTCCTTCAAAATGTCCTTTGAGTTTTAGGAACAAAAAAGTCTGAAGGGGCAAGATCAAGGCTGTAACGTGGATGGGGTTAGGTTTCCTACTGAAATTCTCACAGGACAGCCCTGATATGCGTTAAGAATGAGCAGACACACTGCCCTGGTAGAAAAAACTCCTGAGTGCAACGATCCTGGCCTTTTTTTCACCAACAGAGCTTTACATTTAAAAACAATTTCTTTCTAATAAGTCGTGTAATCGTTCAATGTCCTTCATGAAACTCTACCATGATCAAGCCCCTGGGAAGCTCAGAGAACGGTCACCGTGATCTCTGGAGGCCAACTCTCTGCCTTGACTGTAACTGGCCAATCCGAAGCCACTGTTCTGATTGGACCTTATTTTTGAAACCACCCTAGTGAAACTAAGACAAGTGTACAACTGAAACAGCTGGCCTGCAGCCATCCATGACCACAGAGACATGTTTAAGTACATGTCTGGAGTAAACTCAGGCATGTATGAACTAGAACCCTAGAAGCAATACTTTTTGGGTTACCCTCACATACAATAAAATCCAAAACAAGGAAATATCAACTTTCTCCTATACAACCAAAACCAGCCGATAGTATTAATGCCCGTGCACACCAGGAGGGCATACAGATGACAGTCCTGTTGAAAACAACTTAGTAGTGTGCACCCACAGTTTAAAGCGTTTGCAGATTACTACCTCAGGAACCCCTCGTTCATGAATTTATCCTAAGGAAATAAACACAAATGAGTGGCAGTGACTTAACTCAAGTCCGTATTAGAGCAGAAAAGATCAAGTTCCCTTTCTTAATGTAACCAACTGCTAACAATAGTCAACCGGCCGTCTAAAGTGCGGTGGCTGTTGCTAAGTGCTGTTGGTTCCGACTCCTAGCGGCCCTGCAGAGGGTTTCTGAAGCTGTCAATCTTTGTGGGAGTAGCTGGTGGGCTCAAACAGCCAACCTTGTGGTTTGCAGTCCACCGCGTCTCCTACAGCTGTGGTTGGTTATGTGTTGTCCGGTGCATTCCAACGCATAGCATCCCTAGTACAGGGTTTCAGAGGCAGACAACGTTTACAGCAGCAAAAAGTCTCATCTGTTTTGCACAGAGTAACTGGTAGATTCAAACTGCTGACCTTGTTGTTAGCAGCCCAGCTCATAATTCATTAGACTACCAGAGCTCTGAACAACTGTTAACAGTGATTTGATAGATTCCATGATGTTGTTGTTATGTGCCGTGGAGTCGGTTCCGACTCATAGCGACCCTGCACAGGGTTTCCAAGGCTGTAAATCTTTACAGGAGCAGAAAGCCGTATCTTTCTCCCGCAGAACAGCTGGTAGTTTTGAACTGCTGACCTTGCAGTTCGCAGCCCGATTCGTAACCACTATGCTACCACTTTTTCTTGGTCCATGCACTAAGTAAAGATTACAATGCAAGACAATGGTGCATGTGTGCACATGCAGGCACACATGAAATCCAGAGAGAGAGACACCAAAACAAAAACACTTAAAGTAGATCTATCACAGGAAAGGGAATAATTTCTGAGAAGGAGAAGCTTCCTAATATTTCCACAACAAACAAAAAGGAAACAGGTTAAAACCTTAGATGTATTTCAATTTCTGAAAAAAACAACAGTGTTTTACAACTGTCGTGTCCACAACAAACCTCTTCCACCCCATGTGCTGCACACAAGCTGCATGCATCCTGAAACAAAACCAAACCTGCTGCCATCGAGTCAGTTCTGCCCCACAAACTGTTCCATAGGGTTTCCAAGCCTGTCATCTTCACTGGAGTAGGTGGCCAGATTTCTCGTGTGGAGTAGCTATGGGTTTGAGCCCTAAGTGCTAGCCCAAACCTGCTACCAAAAGCTGGTTCTCTATCCCTTTTTCTCATTCATCTTGGGTGGCCTGAAAGTCCCAGGGATACTTCAGGGACTAGTTCCTCTTCCTAAGAACTTTTCAATCGCTGCAGTCTGAAAGAGCATCTTCCTCTTGACCCTGACACCCAGACGTCATCAATCCCTTTGCTTTGCTTTAAGGATGTCAGTCAAAGCTGTCAATGTCTGACCTTTCCTACTTAGCAATAATCTCCTTAAAACCCCACTATTTGCTCCCTTCTCCACCAGCACCTAGTGGGACCTCCTATCTGAGGGACTCCATGTCCACATAATAAAATAACATTGAAATAATAGTGACAACAGTCTACAACTGGTACAGCAAGCTATGGTACACCATATCCCAGAGACATTTCTATCACATCTTGTGCATACATTCCAAAGGCTGAATTAGTATACCTTCATTTCTGTTTTATCATGTCCACTCAAAGCAAGACAGTTAGCATCTTCACTTGTTTCATCCTGTTTTTAAAAAAAAAAGCTTTATTCTCTAAAATGAAAAATTTCGATTATTTGCCAATTAATGCTTTAAATTTATTTTTTTTTTTTTTAAATAATGTAAGCCATAAAACTGTAATTATACCTGTAGGATTAAGTATGGCCTTAAAATCGATTAGAGTCCCTAAAAATAGACTTTTGCAATTAACAAATCAATTTCTTGACTCAGACCTCCTGAAAGGAAAGCAAGAGAGCCCTAAGGTACATACTGAAGCCTACTAAGTTACCTTTCTGTAAGAATAAGAAAATTACCTCCCTGATCACACGTTTAGAAAACACAACATCCTGGAGACACACACGCACACATACACTCGCACAATCAGCTCATGAGATACTCTGTACTGAAGACCTCTTTTTAAACTCTCTGAACATAGTTCACTTAACCATAGCGTCCCCCCCACTGAGGCAGACCAGTTAACAACCTGAAGAAATGCCCTCCCCTCGGTCTTAATATTTACATTTATTCTACTTCTGTTCAAAACAAACAATTTCTTTTGGGCAAGGAGGAAAAGGGAAGGCCAAAAATAGTTGAACTTCACACTCTGAGTGACCTGTAATTAACATTATTTTCTTAAGAAAAACAAATTTTGTGCATTCTTTTCTGTTTTATCCATCAAGCAGAACTAAAATGGAAACTTGAATGTGGCTTTAAGGGAAAAAACCACAGGGTAACCTATGTGTCAGAGATTTCATAGTAATACCAAACAGTTCCAATAAGAAGCCTACTTGTATCCTGCACGCATCCGATGTAAGCCATAACTGGTAAAAATCTCCAGACACTGTGGGCGAGTTAATATGGACGTGATAAATAACTGAAGTTATGAAAAGCCCTATTTCTGAGACCCACCGTGGCATATCTGTGTCTAAAATGATTATCATCTCTGATATTTGCTCCCAAACAGCAGGGGTTTGTGGTGGGGGTGGGGGGTGGGGGAGGGAGCAAGGCTGGATCTGTCTTGTTCTCTGTTGAATCTGGTGGTACAAATTTGACAAGGCATGACATATCACATCATTTTTCCATATAATCCTGGTAGAATAGCAAAGACTTTATTTTTATTTTGCTGTTGGTAAGTACTGTCGAGTTGGTTCCAACTCACAGCAACCCTGTATAGGGTTTCTGATGAGCGGTTGGTGGGTTTGAACCGTCAGCTGGCAGTTAGCAGGACTCCATTTTTGGTACAATTCCCTTCTATATGCATTTGAAAACTTCAGCATATGATGAACAGTAAACAGAACTAAACTCTACACCCACATACACACTGTGGAGTCGGTTCCCACTCACAGCCACCCTGCTGTACGGAGTTACCAAGGCTGTAAATATTTACTGGAGCAGAAAGTCTCACCTTTCTCTCATGGAGTAGCAACCCACCTAGTGAATTTGTAACTGAGAACAATCTGCATATGTTTTCTGGTTTGCTAGACACCCAGATATTAGTTCTCTAGATACTAAATCCTCATTAAGAGAGATTCTTCTGAAAGACTCAATTTAAGAGGGCTTTCAAACTGTAACTCACTTCTTCAACATTGACACCATGAGACTTAGGTCTGGGTTCTAGTCCTGACTCTGCCCTTCGCTAGCCACTAACACTGCCAGTTCCCATTCTGTAAAATGGGTCGATCAAGCCCATGAAGTCACCTAAGGCCCCGGGAGCCAGCCTGAGAGTGAGATTCGATCTTAAAATCCTGTTTTGGTATACAACCCCAGAGAGGTGCTAGAAGCAATAGAGGTCTTTCCCCCCACACACAAAAACTGCAAGGGTAGTGGGGGTGGGGTGACCTTTCTTAAATGTGACAGACTCACAGTGACCCTGTATAAGGTTTTCAAGGAGCAGCTGGTGAGTTTGAACCACTGACCTTACAATCCAATGCTTCCCTACAGTGCCACACTATGGACCCACTGACTGGGTATGTTGTTGTTAGTGACATCAAGTCAGTTCTGACTCACAGCAACCCTATATAGTGTTTCCAAGGAGCATTTGGTGGGTTTGAACTGCAGACCTTGAAGTTAACAGTCCAACGCTTATCCTGCAGCAGAACACCAGGCCTCTGTCACTGGGTACAGAAGCTCATTAGATTTCGTGTTGGTTTTCTTGTCCTGATTGGACCCGATGCCGTGGAGGATGTGGTAACCGCTCACTCATTCTCTCAGGTGGGTAGGGAGCCTCCACCTGCAGGGGAGGGGCCCAAATCCCGGCCTTCAAAGAGCTCATGTTGCCATGAGGGAGTCCAGGTAAACACACCACACCCAACACAACTGTTCCAAGCAGTTAAAGGAACTCCAGAGTGGTCTTCTCTGTCACCCCATTTTTCAAACGCAGGATTTTGAAAATAGTACTGAATGAAAAGCTGTCTGGATTTTGCTTCTAAGTGCTCCCAGGGCAGTGGGGAGGGACCGAAAAGGGTGGGGGAAGAACGGTGTAGGGTATTCATCACCAAAGAGGTGGAACGTGTTCATGGGGCCCACTGATGCTCAAGGTGCTGGGTGCAAAGCAGGAAGGAAAGCAAAGGCGAAGATGGCTTCTGCACTGCACCAACGACCCAAACAGTCAGCAGTACACACGATGTAGGTCCATTCTTGGGACAACAGAACTTTCAGAGCACAAATCTCTGGCTCAGTCTCCTGGAACTCAGATGGAAGGAGCTGAGCAGCAATGCACCCCTTACAGCCTCCCCACACACATCCGCACGCACACACGCACTCACCCAGGTGGGTTTTCAGGTAAGAGGTAACTGCACCCATTTGTCATCCTCATCTAGCATAATTGATAAAATTAAAGTACTCATTTTTAGCTAACAGTGGCAATTTCCTAAAGTTTCAAAACAAAAGGCTTCCAAATGAACTAGGAGAAAGAACTCTCATAAATGCAAGTTTTTACTCTTACAGATTAAACACTTATAATGATGGTCCTATCCCCTATATAAACACAGAAATGTAGATATACCCCCCGCACAATTTTAAAGCAGCATCGGTTAAGTTCCTAGGTAACAAATTCACAGTCAAAAACCACAGTGAGTGGGTCCTTTTGGACTGTCATCTCTGGGCACGTGTGGGACAAAAACCCAAGAGTGACTCCAGGGTTAGGGATGAGGGTCCTCAAATGAGCTACTTTAACACTCCACCAAAACTCCTACGGGGAGTTGCTCTGAGTTTGGGGCTGTCACAAGATGACTCAGCCACTTGAGCAGATTATCACGAACGTCCCAAAGCAAATCGGACTCTGAAACTTTGTCAGTCATTTCTAATTTCCTGAGGCTGTCTATTTCCCAGTCCACACTCACAGTGTCAGCAGAGTCTCCGTGGTGCTGGGTGAGCATGTGACACACATGTGGACTGACAGAGCACAGTGCTGGGTGTGTATGTGTGACATACATGTGGACTGGGTCCCCACGGAGCTGGGTGAGCGTGTGACACACGTGTGGACTGACAGAGCACAGTGCCGGGTGTGTATGTGTGTGTGACATACATGTGGACTGGGTCCCCACGGTGCTGGGTGAGCGTGTGACACATGTGTGGACTCACAGATCACAGTGCTGGGTGAGCGTGTGACACGTGTGGACTGGGTCCCCACGGTGCTGGGTGAACCTGTGACACAGGAACAATACTGAAACTCTCGAACTCCTAGAGGCGCACGTGCTCGCCTGTGTGCTCCCACATCTACCTGAGACACGCAGCTCTGCAGGAGGCAGTGACGGAATTGGCAGGAAGGATGGATACCAAGAGCTGAAAGGCTATGGTGGCGCCCAGCCACCAGGGGGCACTGCACACATACCTCTTCTGTTTTGGTTTTCTTGGGACTCTCTTCTTTGTGAGGAGAGGAGGTCCTCTTGACTCCTACTATGGGATTAGGTATTTTTGTTGCTGCGTTTCCTGAAGGTCTAGGGGGCTGGTTTACCAGACGTGTTGAGGAAACCACTCTGGAGACCGTAGGCTTTGGTGGTGGAGAAACGGCTGGCTGTGTGGCAGTTTGAGGAATGCTTTCGCTCGATGAACCTGCGGGTGAAGTACAAGAGCTCATCAAACTCAAAGTCCTCAGCCAGCAAGTCAAGCTGCATTTGTCGTCTCTGCACGCTGACTCTCATATATCACTATATACGCCAATTACATGAGAAGAGCATTTTCAAAAAACTTAATCTAACCTACTTTATCAACAAATAAAGTCATATTTCAAAATGAAGACTAAACCCTCCTATAAGGTAAGCAGTGTCCGATGGGTCAGATCTGCGTTCTCACCCCCTGAGCTCTCACTGGGATTGACTTGTGGTACAGACACGTCAGGAGCCGGGAGGCTGGTCACAGAGGCTGCTGTCACAGCTGGAGCGGGACTGTTTCTGCTAAAAAAATAAATATAAATATAAATATATATACACACAGATCTATACATACACACACACACACACAACACAAAAGTCAACAACAGATCATAACGCAGCAGTAAGTCGATGAATCTTACGTTTTACTTGTCAACATATACTCCAGGTACTGCCTTTGATAAAACTGGTGAATGGAAAACCAACCAACCCCAGAGATCTTCACCCAATTCACAATTACAGTTTAAAAATCAAACAAAAACCCACATCAACAACCACAGTGCCCAAACATTCTAAAGCAATGCTGTACAACAGAACTTTGTACAATGAATGGTGCAAATGTTCTTTCCCTGTACCATCCCATATTCATGGCAGGCACTGACCAGACAGCCACCACACAAATAAAGCCTGGCCAGTGAGGAACTGAATGCTTCCTTTCATTTAACAGTCATCAAAGTGAATCTGCCACATGGAGCTAATGACTACCTCATGGGAAAGCCCCATGCTTTAGCTTTATAACTGTTCCTAACTGGCTGCGAGTATTCTACTTAACTGATTCTAGGTATTGGAAAATCCTGCAAAAAATGATGGAGACAAAAATGGTCTGAGAAATACAAATAAAGTTCTTCATATAAAATCAAAGAGTAAAGTGAATCTCACAGAGCTCACTGGACCAGGTACAACCACAGGCTCCCTAGTGACAAAGGGAGAGGCGAGGCTAATACTGCGCATCAAGCCTCAGTGAATTTCCGTCCTGTCTGTTGTGTGCTGATGAACCAATTCTGCTCACTGGGATGCCACACGGCAGGGTAGACGTGCCCTTCAAGGCTCCCTAGGCTGTCATCTTCACAGGCTTGGCACCCCTGTTTTCGGCTTGGCACCCCTGGTGGGCTCCAAGCCCCAGCCTTCCGGAGAGCAGTCTAACACTTACCCTTTGCACACCAGGGCTCCCTCCCCTACCTCCTCCTACATGGGAATCTCAGCAGATGGCCGTGTTTCCTACTTCACAAAACACCTGAGCCCATCACCCAGAGACGAACCACATTCGAACAAGAACGTAAGGCACCCCACATGTCCCGTGCCGCATTGGAATGCTCATCTTAATCATCACCTATCAAAGTCCACGTCCCCCTCACCTTCCTTGGGAGACCGCACTTGCTCGGACTCTCAGGAACCTCACTTCCCAGCACCCCTTCTTCACTAGCTGCTCTCTTCAACTTTCCTGTCTCAGAGAACTCCTAGCCTGCAGCAGCATCTAGTAATTTCACATCTGTACTGTCTTCCTCAATAAAAACAAATGGTCATGTTCCCTCAGCCTCAGGTTCCTCTGGAGGACTGTCTTTGTTGCCATTAAAGACACAGAGTTCCATGGGATGTGGATGCAAACCTAGTCAGTGCAGCAGAGGACGACAAAAGTCTGTTACATTTGACTTCTATAGGTCTTTATAGTGTATACTTCAAGAAGTTCTGTTAGTTTATGGGCATATACTAATTTTTTTTTGAGAACTGCTGGTGTGGTGCTGTAGGGTAAGCACTGGACTGTGAACCACAAGGTGGATGCAAACCCACCAGCAGCTCCTCGCTATGAGTCAGAACTGACGTAACAGCACTTAGCACCAGCTTGGTATTTTGAAGGGAGCAGCTTAGCTGTGTGGGCTGTGGGTGGATAATGGGTCTACTGATGCCATCAGCGGGCTGACCCTCAGAGCTCTTGAGTATGGTGATGACCCAGTGAAGGCAGAATCACAGTCAGAGCCACGGGGGCTCTGGGGGAACATGTGTGGCGACAGGACAGTGTGCACGGCCTCTGACTCCTGGTACTTCAGTAAGATCCAGGACGGAATTCATCTTGAGATGGTTTTTACTGTCAGTAAAAACAGTGCAGAGTGCTCCTGGGGAGATCTACAACCTCAGGACCAGGAAGAGCAGCTCGCTCCCGTCCTGCTTGGCCACTGTGAGTCGTGATTAACTAGTCGGCAATGATTCCAGTTCTGCTTTGGGGTCTGGTGCTAACCATTACCAACCACTCCCTGAATTACCATCAATCCATTTTAAAAACTGGAATACAACTATGACACTGTATGAGAAACCAAAATTTGTTTTCCAAAAACTGAGCAAAGTTGCTTTTAAAAGAATGAAAATATGGAATCAAAACAACACCCTTCCCCCCAAAGCAGATGCCTTTAGCAGCCCCGAGAGCCACGCTGGCTCACGTCCTTACCCCTGAGAGCTGCCAGAACTGTTCAATGGACTGGTCTTCATAGCACTCGTAGGAGAAGGCACAGACATGCTGTTGTCACTGTCCATAGACAAGTCGAGGCTGCTGTCATTCAGAGCTGTCAATCTCACCCCTTCTGTTGAATGCTGCAACCAATACAACAGCTCATCAATGACCTGACGTCAGCCACACCTTTGAAATCTGAATTTCACTCAGCTCCCATGATTTCTACCAGGAAGCACCCATCAAACAACCAATTTATGAAACCCACAAGTGCCATGCTGACTACGACTAGGAAGGCAGAGGTTTGGGGACCACATACTCTGACACTTCAGCATTCTTGGCCCTAACTACAGTTACAGTGTGGCAGGAGAAAGGAGGAAGAAATGCACCAGGAAATGTACGCACTGGCTGGGAAACACGTCGCTGATTACAAAGCATTATCCGATGAGCCCATGTGCATCTTGAAATCAGCGGACAATCATGACAGTTCTTTCACACAGATTCATACAGGAGGATTTAGGTAAGAAAAGAGTCTTAACAGCAGACCCGACACTGATAGCGAATATCTCTGGCTAGAGAAATAATAAGTAATTTTATTTGTTTATATTTCTAATTATTCTACAATGAATTCTAAAATGTCATTTCAAAATAATTATCATGTATGTACAATTCAGTGTCACTTGTTACTATCTCACAATAAACTCAGCCTTCCTCAGAACGGCAAGAAATTTCTAGTATTCAAGCAACCACCAAGGATTTTAACATAGTACATTTCATTATCCTGTGTAAATAAAATAAAAGCAGAAACAACTTCTGGAAAATTAGACCTACTATCCACAGATAAAAGGAACTCTGGTAGCGTAGTGGTTACGAATCGGGCTGTGAGACGCAAAGTCAGCAGCAGTTCGAAACTACCAGCGGTTCCACGGGAGAAAGATGAGGCGGTCTGCTCCCGTAAAGATTTACAGCCTCGGAATCCCTGTCTGTGTAGGTCGCTATGGGTCGGAACCGACTCCACGGCACTTAATAACAACAACAACATCCACATATAAATCCTAATGCCAGTCCTGCTTCAGAGTCAAAGCACTACTTAGTAAGGAGGAAAACCAAAATGGGTTTGTGGGATGGAGCTCATGTCTGTGCTAGCTTTTAGTTCCGTTTGTTACCTTCAAGGGCATTACAGGATCACACTGTTATCTTCCGTTTCATCGTTTCAGAACACTTTTAGCCTCAATGTTCACTTAAACAGAGGAATGTTTCACTGAAAATAACCCTAAACCAATTCCTCTACTTACGGGCTATCTCATTATCCGACATCTCACATTCACGATAGTCAAAAAACAAACAAACAAACCCACAAAAATAACTACTCTGTGCCTTCATGTGTCCACCTGGCAATAAGGAATCTGAGGCGCTGGCTCTGAGGGGGAGGGTTACATGTCCATGGGGCTGGGCTGGGGCTCCCGGGCTATGGCAGTCATCCTGCGTTTTTGCCTAACGATCTGGACCTGGTCTTGGGAAGCTGAGCGTGTGAGGAGTTGGTGTCATTCACAACAACCACACACACACATTCTGCTTGCTACTGGCCCAAACGACAAGCTAGGCTGATGTGAGTCAGCACTGGCCACACCACTGTAGACAGATCAGTGCTGACCCAGTGGGGAGCTGGCTGTGAGAGACAACCCCTAGCCGAAGGTCTGAAGGGGCCTCTTTCCTCACAAGGACAATATGTTCACTCCTAATGGAACACAGTGACTACAGAATCACACTCAAGTCCAGTCACCTCCCAAAGAGACCTGACCCCCACAGGGGACCATCTGTGAGCAAGAAGGTCTGGACAGGGCTCTGCACACAACAGCAATGAGCCCCTCAGTTCTGTCCCATGTTCATACCAAGTCGGGCAGCCAGAACTCCAAAAGACAGACAAGTCAGAGAGCCTGGCCACAGGGGGAAGTCAATACCCACCCACTTTAAGGAGTGCAGTCAGGCCTCCCAAGCATAGCTCTCCCTACATTCCCTGGGGCAAGCATGTCAATCACTGCTTCCACTGGAAGAGACCACACCACCTAATGGTCACCTGAGCACAAAACACAGGACAAAGACTGGCAACAGTGCTCACAACTCAGGGAAGGAGACTTTCAGACACTTGTTATTTATAAAAACATAAAACACTCCTTTACTAAAGACACCTTGTTGTTATTAAATGCCGCGGAGTCGGTTCCAACTCATAGTAGACAGTTGACAAGAAAACAGTTGGTGAATCTGAACTGCCAACCTGACAGTTCAAACCAACCTTGTGGACCAGTGCTTAGCCTACAGCACCACACCAGGATTCCAAAGGCACCATGACAACAGTCAAAATGACCTCAGACACAAGGCATGAAACTCGTATCCAGTCACACTCAGAAATCCTAGGCAGTCATTGAAAATATCCTATAGGTGGGTAATAACACTATAGACTACAGCAGGGACCCTTCCTCCCACCCCCCAAAAAAAGGCAGCTGACAAAATAGTATCATTAAACTCCCTTGAAAACTACTTATTGTATATATGAGCATTCAGCAGCGTCGGAATAAACTGGAAATGAGATGTTGCTATGATTTAAGAAATAAAATTCTTACACTATACAATTTCAAATCATTTTTTATTCTTTTTACATTCTAAAAGGTTTATATTGACACAGATACTACCTTAGAAATAAAAACAAAACCTTTCCTATTCAAATCGCCTGAAATGATATACACGTCCTCTCAAAGCCCACTGCTGCTAGGCAAATGACCAGTAAGAGTTTCAAAGGGGGCTCTGAATCCAGGGTTCTGGGAAATCTAACCGTCAGTTTCAAACAGCTGTTTTAATAAAGCAAACATGAGTAAACATCAAAGAGTAGAATAATCTATTCACCTTTGCTTCTGAAAACACAAACGTTTGCAACTATTTTTAGTATGTGGTGAACATAAATTTAAGGACAACAGCTTAGGCCCTTCAACAATATAAGGTTCAATGAAAACCTAGAGGACAGATGTCTGACTTGATACTTCAGAAATAAAATTGCTTGAGAATTGCCATTTTTCCACTTTCTAGATTATCAGGAAACCATTAGGTTAAGAAGTAGAAAAAGAATGTCAAACTAAAATATAATCTACATAAAGATTTAAATATGCTACTTAAAAAAAGCAGCGATTTTTTTTTTTTTTAATTTGCAGACCAAAAAAAAAATCTATGTATGTCTGCATTCCCAGTTAACTAATAATGATAAAAATGGTGATGCCAAGAGAAGTCACCTGAGTGTTTGCTACGCTGCATGCACTACTATAAACCTTTCACACGTACTCACTCACTTAATCCTCAGGAAGCTAGACCCAGTAAGACAGGTAAAATTATGTCGACTGATACTCATATTGCAGAGGGGGCAAACCAGGAAACTGATGCCTAGTACCTACCTAGCCCAAGCCTTCCAGCTGGATTACAACCTGACACTGAACCCGGCAGAGTTCTCCAGAGTCCTTGCTTCATTTTAATGTTTTTCCATATTTTTATACCATGATGCCTAGTATTCTACACATCACGTACTCTATATTTTCAGAAACAAAACCTCATCAATCTGTCGCTTTTTGTGCGGATTCACCCTGCTAGCCCCTCTCCTGACAGCTCTCCAGAGTAGTCTCTCTGACCCAGTAAGACCTGCCACATAGCGCCATCTGATACGTATTTTTCTCAACTGTTTCTTTTACTCTGCCTAAAGGAGCTCTGGTAGCATAGTGGTTACGAATCAGGCTGCTAACCTGAGGGTCAGCAGTTCGAAACTACCAGCTAGCTGTTCCGCGGGAGAAAGATGAGGCTTTGTGCTCCCATAAAGATGTAAAGCCTTGGAAACCCTGTGCAGGGTCGCTATGAGTGAGAACCGACCCCACGGCACAGAACAACAGAGCTCGGGCTCATTTCTTTTCACTGCCTTTCATACTCCATTACAGGAATGTTGTTTGTTGTTAAGTGCCGTCGAGTCAGTTCCAACCCACAGCAACCCTGTGTAGGGTTTCTAAGGAGCAGCTGCTGAGCTTGAACTGCCAAACCAACCTTGCAGTGTAGCCATCTCTTTTAAAATCCACATAAGAAAAATAAGGTAGATACCATTTCTGCACTAAAATCCCAATATGCACTTTCTAGGGAGTTCAAATGAGATGAAAGGACTCTGGGTTACTCCACAGCAAGAACCAGAATGGAACGATCGGCTTCCAAGTATTTACTCTTGATATCTCCGAGTACGCCTGTCAGCGGTCTTCTTTATGCTCAGCACTTTTAAAGAAGATTCATCTGGCGTTTGCATATTCACCCACAAAAGCCATTTTCCTAAAGTAATTTTCACTTGAATTACATGAAGCAAACATGAAGAAGCCTCAAAAAGTTTATGGAAAAATGGAAATTTTCAACAAACTTTTTGAAGCCTCGTCGAATCACCTAATTTTATTTAAAGAAAAAAATAAATTCAATATTGATTGGGGATTATAAGCAGTTACTTAAAGAGAAGAGGACATATTCTATGGTCTCTAAAATGAGACTACAAAGTATTAACACCCCTAGCTCTGTCTACACACAGTTGGGGGGGGGGGAACAAGATGACATCACGTAACGTCGCCATGTCACAGTGTCACAAACTTCCCCAAATGATGCAATCTATTCCAGATGACTTAGTATTGGTCACTGAGCTCAGATCTTCAAATCCTGGTAAGCTGGATGCAGAAACCCCAGGTTAGTAAGGCTTCTGTAAGTACTGTCTTCATTTACCTTTTTCTTTTTTTGAAGCACATGATTAGGTAGCAGTTGATGGAGTTGCTTTCTTTTTACATGCATTGCAGCAATTTTCATATCCACCTCAAACATCTTGCTGTTTATTGCTTGCCTATAAACTACACAAGTAGGAAATTGTTAAAAGAAATAGAAAACATTTTAATAAAGGCAGTTAAACTCACCCAGAAGCAGCTATTCTAAGGATCCCTTTCCAAGCAATACCACACATCTTTAAAGTTATCAGGTCAAACCCTAGTTCTCATCTGATAGCATCCCTTTTGTCTGAGCAAACGCTAAGTGCCTGTTACCACTTGGTGCACTTTACATATAACAGCACAAAGTATCTTCATTCATCAGTGTAACTCTTTAGGAAAAGGCAGAATTAGAGAAAAAGGTTTTTTAAAATCCAAACCCCTTTATGCTGTTCTATTTATGTCATTTAAACTGTAGCCCAAGACTGTAAAAATGCAGCAAGATAAAGTCAAAATGATTAAACTACATCCAAAAGACCCCCAAACAACAGGTCACAAGAGAAAAAAGAAAAGGCTGCAAAAAAAAAAAAGCAAATCCAAACCGTTAGATCCAGAGCAGAGGCCAGCCTGGAGAAGCAAACTCAGCCAATCAGGCAACAAGCTCTGACTGCACACCTCTATACTGGGCACGTGAGGGAGAGCTAGACCCCCACACCACCTTCCAGAACACACAGAAAAGACAAACAGGAGGTGGAATACAGGCTGTGTTAGGTGCTGCCGAATGCTAGGGAGACAATCTGAGTGTCAAGAAGACAGGAGGCCCACCCTGTAGAGAGATGGCATCTGAATGGCCTTGGGCCGAGGGTACCCGTGGAACACTTCCCCAGGGAAAGCAAGCATCCAGAACAACAGGCCCCAAGGAGCAGAGAGCATGCCTGTAAGCAGACAGGCAGTCAGGGAAGGGAGAAATCAGCCTTCATGGTCCCTTCTCTGCTAGTCTACAAACCCCAAGGCTAGGAACACTGAACGTCCCCCTTCGGGTGCCATCCAAGCTCATCTGCTCCCACAACCTGACCTCAACAACCTGTGCTTATTCTGCCTCTACTGTTACTGTGACAGAGGGAAATACTGCTGAATGATCATACACTTGTTTACCAGGTGTGAGCATCGCTGGGTTTCCTGCAGAGATGTGTATTATACCACGGTAGGTTTTAGGAACTGGACTCACCTCTGGCCCTATCTGCATTCAGCTGGGCCACCTAAGATGTGGCTTTACAAGATGACTTTGGAAGAGGATTAGAAGTAGCTGAGGGAGGGCTAGGCCAGTGGACAGTAAGAGGCCTGAGGATGACAGCATGTGGGCCCTAACAAGTGGCCGGAACCTCAACATACTGGGAAAGCAGAGGGGAAAGTCCCTGGAAACGGAGCGCTATGGAGCAGGGGAAAAACAAGTCTAGGATGGCGCTAGGGTTTTGAGCTTGAACAACTAGAAGGATGCCGTAGCCAATAAACGTGATAAAAAAGACTTAGAGAGAAGCAAGTTGGCCAGAAGAGGGTGAAGACTAACTTCTGTTTTGAATGCATTAAAAATGTTTCCCTAAAAATCCCTTAGGTATTCCACAGAGTGTTTCAAGACACAGGACAACGACATCGTTCTGTCCCTAAATACCCCGGAGCTGCTGGAGAGTCTTCATGGCTCACTAATCTTTGACAATTCAGCTTGGGTACATAAGTTTCTCTGTGTGACTTCTGAAGTCACAAATAGCGTAAGTTGACACAGGAATTTGTGCGTAGGAATGAAACCCCTTCAGGAGTGTTCGGCAGCAGGAAAAGAACTGTCCCCTGCAGACGACATCCCAGACACCAGTGGCAGGTTGTGTGTTGTGAAGAACTGTCCCATGCCCTACCTACATCTCTAAAGATGAAAACTATTTACAGACTTCCTTCAACAAAGAGCCAAACCCGTTTTCACATAAAAACTAAGTATTTGTCACCAAAATCTTCCAGGAATGCAACTACATCAAGAAGATCATCTTAGGCTGTATTTTCATCTTTGGTAGCCAATGGTAACACAGTGTGTCTGCATCACTACAGCCATGAGGACTCATAGATTGCGGGCCTGCTGCCAAGGAACCCACGTACAAGTGCTAGCACCTGATCAGTGATGGACGTACGCCATTCCAGCATCTTTGGGCCTGGCCATCAACAAACTGAAGATCATTTTTCCTACCTTGTGCTTCTCCTTAAAATTACAATGAAAAAAAAATTTTTTTTAATTACCATTTTTAATTCTTGTGTATAATCTGCAATCTACACGTTTCACTGCAACGTAATAAATACTAAACAAAAGTATCTTACCACAGCTCCTAAACTTCAGGATGTCTTTCTAACTGAAATGTCTATAAAAATTTCATCTAATTTCCACTCAGGCCCTGGCACTCCTCAGCCACTCACTCCCTTTAAGCCATCATACACGACTACAGGCTAGAAGCTGCATACCAAACTAAGACAAGAGGTAGCTGCACTGTAACCACTGCTAATGTCAAATGGGAAGATTCTCTGTGGACAACTCTTATCTCTGGGACAGCTAGAAAGCGTTACTTTGTGGAACTGTTTTATGGCGGAGGGGTGGAGAGAGAAAGGTCTGAAAAAGAAGAGAGTTAGACCCGAAGCAAGACGCACAGTTGTCCCTGTACGTACATATCCGCCAGCCCCCAGCTGTGCTGTGTGTCCATCCACAGCCCTTAAGCTCCCATCAACAAGGACTCCCAGCAATTTGGGTCTTTAGTTAAAACCCAGCATCTTTTCTCTCAGGGCGCAGGAAAATCGGCATTACAGCTGACTTTACCCTACTCCCCTATCCATGAACTAACATTCTAATCTACACTGGACAAAAACGACAAATGCTTCAAGTCAGCAGAAATTGGTCATCACCTGCCTCTAAGGAAGAGTCAAAAAGAGGCTTTCAGACACGTGAGTTATGTCTCGTTTCCTAACTATTGGGAAGAAATCAAATTAAAACTGTTTTCCTTCACATTAAGGTCTACACTACAGAGAAAGATCCTTTACATCTGGGACATTACTGAAACTACCAACGAACAGAAAGCCATGAGACGACGCCTCGAGTGTACACTCTGAACTATCCCCCCAGCTGGAGCCGTACCTGTGTCTGTAAAAGACTGAATGTCATAGGTGAGATCCACACTGAGGTTTTCAGAGCTCTCGGTTTTCTTAAACACCAACCCAATCACCCACATTGTGCGGAACTCTTCTCTGTAAAGGAAGAACAACATTACTGTGTTTTATTAGAACGTCATGAAAACATCCCTAGAAATGTGGAGGCAATTTCAGGTAAGTGGGAAAACTTGAAATACAAGCAAACCTAAGTAAACTCTAGACCAAAACACCATCCAAACACACTTCAAAGGCTCCCCTGCCTATACACGCCTGTTCTCTGTGATCGAGGGTGAAGCGATCTTTACAATCTGTAATTGACAGTCAATGTTCTGGTGGCTGTAACACAGCAAAGACACTAGAATCAAAGAAAAAGTATACTCTAACTAATACGGGAGAAAGAATAATGCTGCTTAGAAACACTTGTTGTTGTTGTTGTTAAGTGCCGCCTAGTCGGTTCCGACCCATAGTGACCCTGTATAGGCTTTCCAAGGAGATACTGGTGAGCCTGAACTGCCAGCCTTGCAGTTCAAACTGCTTTGCAATCTGGTGCATAAACCCACAGCGCCACACCAGGACTCCTTAGAAACACTAGACACACAAATAAACATTTTCTTTATGAAAATGAGCTAAAACTTAAATATATAATCCTATGCCTGTAAAACTCAATTCAGGAAGTCACATGAACAGAGATTTCAGAGCAGCATCCTAACAAGAACTACAAGGGGTTTGGTGGATTTTGCATATTTAATGATGCTATCTGATTCATAGTCTTTTAAATAATTAAGATTGCAGAAAGACTCATAAAAAAAACCACACAAAAGCAAACTCTTTCACATGACTGCCAACAGGAACACAGACAGTCTGTGTGTAAGATGAGCAAGTGGAGGGTGGCTGGAGAGGGCTCTTCTCCAACAAGAGTGCTTCCTGGGGAGCCTGCACCTTCACTCTCCCTCCTGCCATCACTTCATCATTTAAATGCTTAGTACCAATATTGCCTGCCTCAGCCCACAGGCCAGGCAACAAAAAGTCTTAAAGTAAGTAATGTTACCTCAACCTCACTAACCAAACCAGCAAGGGAGCTATAAAAGACCCCTATAAAGGGATGAAATAAGCCTGCTGTTATGAGCAAATCTTCACAGTGGTTCAGGATGCATCATAAATCAGCTTTGTGCATGGTCAAAATCAAAGTGAGTTCCCATTCTGAAATCAACGAAGGTGAAAAGCCAAGACTAAGACTCCTGTAGACACTCGGGTGCTTTTTCTCAACAGCTACAGAACAAAAGGAGTCCCAGGTACATCCCTGCTTATCAACAGGTCTGCATCAGAGACAACAACTAGGGGGTAAGTCTCCTAACGTTTCCGGTCAAAGATAACCTAAGCTATAAATTCCACGTTGGTTCTATGAGTGCAAGTGGGAAAGTGAAAAGCGTGCTCAGTGGACGGTCCCTTACTTGTCAGGATTCTCCTTGGGGGCCGGAAACGACTGAGGATTCACATGCGCCAGGGTGATAAATTCATTCTTCTCCAAACTTCCAACCAGGATTCGAATTTTTGATTCCACCAAGCCCACCCTGAACAAATGTCACTTTGCATTATTCAAAATTGTGGTTAACTTTAAAAAAAAAAAAAATCATAAAATCCAATGTATTTACGCAGAGCAGTAATAAGATCACAAAAATGTATACACACACATGCAGGCAGTTCAACTGTATGAATGCCAGGGAGAAGACCAAGGTCTTGTGCTGAAGCACTTCAAACAATCCGCCTTTCTCCCATGGGTGAAAAGAGAATCAAACCACACATCATTCACACCAAGAAAGTTGCAAAACACAGCACCACAAATACTTAAAGAAAAGCTTCGATAATTATTGACACAGGTATCTTTACAAAGCAAAGCAATAAACATACGGATTCTCTAATTCCAATAGGTAGTAAAGTTCCATTTATGAACAAATCAAAACTGAATGGGAGGCTTTAAAGATTTCCTCCCATCTCCTACTGCATTCTGCGGCATTCAGTGATTTTGAGATTTTCTTTTTTCTGTGATGTCTAACCTTATACTCACCATTCTAGGCGTTGTTTTTCTGTTGGTGCACTTGCTAGAAGTACAATATAATGCCTTTGAAGATAAAGACAACATGCTATTTATTGTGTTTACATGCTTTGTGCTGGATATTAAAACCATAATGCAGTAAGCTTCCTTACAGTTAAAGATCAAATCCAATTAGCAAACAGGGTTGGAATCTCATTATAAACATAAAATCATAAAAACTAAACTCTTCAAATCTCTAACTATGGATAGGTTTAAGTCTTCCTGACAAGACACTCCTCGTGTGAATTATTACAATAAAAAGCATCTTAAGTCAATAATGTTGAGTAAGTTTTAACTGATAACTTTGCTCGCTGATTCCAATGAAGTGCTTTACCTCTTCAAAAGTACACAATTGAAAAGCTGCTCACTCAAATAGAATTCACCAAATCAAAATAGTTTTCATGGAAACAGAACCCCAGGATTTGGGTCACAAAAACATGATCACTGATACACATCAGTAACTTCAAAACATACCATGCTGCTTCATTCAAATGCTGTTCAGTGTCACTGAGTGGATTCTGACCCATAGCGACCCTGTATAGGGTTTCTGAGGAGTAAAAGGGGAGCTTGAACCACCGGCCTTGCAGTTCAAACTGACTTTGCAGTTCAACACATTAACCCACAGTGACACACCAGGACTCCATAGGCAGCAAATTAAACTGGATATTAAACTTGACCCCTGTTGCATTTCTAGCACAGAAACAGCTACCACTAACATGCGAGGGAAACACTGCTGAATGCAATCCACGCAGGTTTTCAGTTCAGAGAACACCAGGACCAAATACCTACTCTGAATGTCTTTGGAAAAATTACTATATACACAACTGCTGTACAATATTGGTATAAATCAGCTTCCTACGAGTCCTGGTGTGGCACTATAGGATAAGCAATGGACTGCTAACCCCAAGGTCAGAGGCTTGGAAACCCTAAAAAGGGTCGCTGAGTCAGAACAGACTCAATGGCACCTAAGTCTGAAACATTTATGATGCTTTCTCAAAATCCTATTTTTTACAAGTAAAGTTTCTCGCCAAAAGCAAAGGTTTGACCTAGACCCAGAATAAAAACGATTAACTCCAGTGCACGTTAGCAGGGTCACTGAAGGTTCTGTGAAGCTTAGGCATCTTTAACCACACTCCCTTAAAATTATTTACTACGTATGATTATAAAAGATGTAAGAAACAGTCCTGCTACTTCGTCGATAAAATCCTAAACATGTCTAAGATTTATGATCCTCATCTGCAAAATCTAGCCAGAGTACCTGTCATGTTGCATTTCTGAGGTGATGATGGAGGAAACCTAGATATGAGATGAAGTAGCATAGGAGGTGAACCCACAGTCTACATCTTCCCAGACCGACCTGTCAGTGAATCTGCTCACTTTCTCATCCAGAGCAGGCCAAACACACAAAGCACAGACACAACTAAGTCACACAAAAGCATCACACGCCAATGCATTTTATCTGTTGTTTTAAAAAACCCTGAAAGCGGAAACAAAATCCTAATAAACTCATGCTGTAAATCCGCTCGCCTTAGGCTGCGTGCCTAAGGGATTATCTGGTGTCAGTGTTCCTTTTTAAGTGCCTTCAAGTCGGTTCGGACTCATAGCGACCCTGTATAGGCTTTCCTAGGAGCAGTTGGTGGGTTTGACCTGCCGACCTTGTTCGCAGTCAGTCCAGTGCTGATCCCACAGTGCCACACCAGAAATCCTTCTATAGAACCCTCAGAATTCTAACTACTTCAGATTCAGGATCTCACCTGAGGCTCTAAGAAGGATAAGACATCAAGTAGAAAAGAGTCCCTCCCTATCAGAGGATCATGAATTCTGCTAAAGTTGAAATAAGAAGAAACATCAAATTTATGGTGAAGCTTGGGTGGAAGAATGGTGACATCATTGATGCTTTACGAAAAGTTTATGGGGACAATGCCCCAAAGGAATCAACAGTTTACAAATGGATAACTTGCTTTAAGAAGAGACAAGATGATGTCGAAGATGAAACCCGCAGTGGTAGACCATCCACATCAGTTTGCAAGGAAAAAATTCATCTTGTGCCCTCAATGAAGAAGACCAATGATTACCAGCAGAAACAAAAGTCAACACCATAGACATCTCAATTGGTTCAACTTACACAATTCTGACTGAAAAACTGAAGTTGAGCAAACTTTAAACTTTACCCAATAAATGGATACTACTGCATCCAGATCAGTGGCAAACAATAGTTACCAAGGGAAATTTTATACTAACGAGTTCAAGATCCTGAAGAATTTCTTTGGAGAATCGTAACAGGATAGGAAGCCACTATTTTGATTGTGTTTTGCCCTCAGGATCATTTCTGAGGTGATGATGAAGGAAAGCTAGATATGAGATGAAGCAGCATCGGAGGTGAACCCACAGTCTACATCCTCCCAGACCGACCTGTCAGTGAATCTGCTCACTCTCCCATCCAGAGCAGGCCAAACACACAAAGTACAGACACAACTAAGTCACACAAAAGCTTCAGATGATCCTGAGGGCAAAGCACATCAAAATAGTGGCTACCAAGAAGTAGTAGTCAGTCAGAGTCAACGTGAACCATCCAGTCAACAGCAAAGGAATGGCAGAGTTCTCTGGGATACTCAAGGCATTCTGCTTGCTGACTTTTAGGAGGGCCAAAGAATAGTAACATTTTATTATAAGAGTGTTCTGAAACAGCCAAAACATTAGCAGAAAAACACCTGGGAAAACTTCAGCAGAGTCCTTCCCTACACCAATGATCCTCATTCCTCTCATCAAAGGCAGTATTTCGAAAGTTTCCATGAGAAATCATAAGGCATCCACCCACTTTACAATCCTGTAATTCCTTCTGAATTTGTTTCACCTTAAAAAGTCTTTTTTTTAAAGACACCTTATTTTTTTTCAGTTAATGTAAAAATGACTGCATTGAATAAAGCACTGGTTCATAAAACAGTTTGAACCACAAGGTCGGCGGTTCAAACTTACCAGGGGTTCCTTGGAAACCCTATACAGGGTAGCTCGGATTCAGAACTGACTTGACGGCACTTAACTAAAACAATAAATGGTTGATATCGTGTTAAAAAATCCTAATAAACTCAGTAATCTCATGTCCTGAACCCAGGATAAGAAATAAGCAACAGGTTTGTTTTGTTTTGTTTTGTTGTGAAAAAAGAAAGGGGGAGGTTCTCTGACAAAGCATAACAACTTTTAACAGTTAGAAGCAGTGCAAAGCCACCATGCATATAAAAATTTTTAATGCCACGTTGCCTCGGGTCACCTGACTGCAAGCACAAAGGCCCCTGAGGTCCCAAGTCACTCCTTTGCTGCACTAGCAAATGGAATCTTAATGACAGTGAGTGTTCCAACAGGAGCTTACAAGAGGCACCAGGTCATCTATTTAGGGAGCAAGATATACAGTCCACCTGAAGGTTATTTTGTTGGCAATCGAGAGTGGACAATTTGGAAGAGTTTGACTTTGGTTCCTGCTTAGACCGGGGTTCTCAGGGTTAAATGACTCTAACTTTATACTACAATGTCAAATTTGAAGTGGGAGATTTTAAAAAATGTAGTAATTAAGTATGAATAGACATAACTTGCCAATTTTACATTAGCCATTAGGAGTTGATTTATAAAACAAAAGACTTAGCTATGTAAGACAACTGGGGGTGGAAAATCCCAACTTCATTCTTTTAAAAAAAACCATCTACTTTTGCTTCAGGTTTAAAAAACGGTAACTAGCTCATCAATTCTTATGCTCCTTCTCAGAGTACAGAAACCAAGTAGAAATATCTTACACGTTTAAGACTCCGTGACTTGGTGACATACCTAAAAGCATGATCCCCTATGAGGGGCTTCAAGATGTTGCTGTAAAAAACGGAAATAAATTTTTCCATGAACTCTCTGAAGCCCCTAGTATTTCACCCGTAAGAAGCAATGATGTCACCCTTCGAAACCTGACCTATGAATGACTGAAGGGAAGTCTCACCCAGTCCCACAAGAAATAAAGCACTGTGCACTGCCACCTAACACTGACATGCATGATGGTCAAGTGCCTCCAGAGACACTTCCAAGTCAGAATGCAATTCAGTCATCATGAGTTTACCCCAAACTTAAAAGATTATCACAGATCCCAATATTTTAAGCCAATAAATTTAACAATTCATTTATTTGCAATTATTACTTAACAATTATTCAGCATGAAGTACCCTGTAAACTGGATTTTCCTGGCCACTTCATCTCCCCAATACTTTACCTGGGTAGGTAACAGCTAAGTTATGTGCACTGAAAAATCTACGTTCTTTCTTAGTCTAAGATCCCTAAATAGCCCCAAGCCAAGAGCTACAGTTCACAACCAGACATCTACACACATACTCTCTGACAATGATCTATTATTAACCCTACCCCTTTGAGAACATTCTGGGGTTTTCTCTAATACCCTTTCTTCTTGGTTTCCTAGTGAAATGAACACCTGAAAATAGTGAATTTCCCCATTTATATAATGAGTTTTTATTACTGAATTATTGAGTACAAAAAAATAGAAACCATGAAAATTTCCCGAAAACAACTTAAAATTCTACAAAGCAATGCCTTTTCCATCAAACAAAGCAAACATCTCATTTTCTAGACGATTTGTCTGCTCTTGAAGACCAGGGAGATTTCCTTCAAGGTGCTGCCCCTTTCTCAGAATGACCATTGAAAACCCTAACCTAGCCAACAAGTAACCCTGGTGGTGCAGTGCTTTAATGCTCAGCTGCTAACTGAAAAGGTCAGCGGTTCAAACCCACCAATGACCCCACAGGAGAGACCTGGTATTCTGCTTCCATTAAGCTTTGTTGTTGTGAAGTGCCATCGAGTCGGTTCCAACTCAGAGCAACCCCTGGGTAGGCTTTCCAAAGAGCAGCTGGTGAGTTTGAACCGCCGACCTTGTGGTTCTAACCTTGCAGTCCAGTGCTCACCCTACAGCACCACACCAGGACTCCAGCCTCAGAGATCCTATGGGACAGTTTTACTCTGTCCTACAATGTTTCGCCAAATTCTAATCTCCTTGACGGTACCCAATGACATCAATGTATCAATGGCAAGACTTTCTATGTAAGCTCCAAGCTAAGACTTAACTCTGGATTTCAACTCAGCAGTACATCTGATCTTTGGGATATTTCATATACAGACATGTTTTAAAAATTCCAAACTAACTATTTAGAAAAGCTTAGTGCTAGCACTCAGTGTGCCTTCAAGAGGGGAAGGGACCTCCCTGGAGAAGACTGAAACTACAGAGATACTGGTGCAGTTATAACCAACCCACTGTTTCATATTTTAGTTTTCCCTGCACTTAGACCTTTTCTCTAATTTGTTGCATATTTCCTCACATATAATTTGTTGTTGTTGTTAAGTGCCGGCAAGTCGATTCCGACCCATAGCGACCCTGTAGAGGGTTTCCAAGGAGTGGCTGGTGAGCTTGAACCACCAACCTTGCTGTTGCTTTTTTAATATAACTTAACGCTAAAAACTGGCTTATTTTAGAAAACTCAAATATAAAGTAATAATCTTTCAGCCAGTCCACTGGAAACCTTGTATTATTTAGCAGCGACTGATGTCATTGTCACGTCGTAACAACAAAAAACCTGCAAAAAAATTTTTTTCAGCAGCACCTCTAAGGTAAGGCCTGAATTCCAATGCAACGTCAAGGTTTTTCCAATTTCAAGATTGCTTTAATGCAATGGAAGCCATTTAAATAAATAGATCCTTCAAAGACTTCATTCTATCTACCCCTTAATCCTCTTAGCTTCTTAAAAAATCATGAGCTACTGAGAGACTTAACATTTTATGCCTCGCCTTAAAAGCAGCTACCTACTATTTTTCATTTTACTTTCAAGAATATTAGTACATGAGGGGGCTTCAAAAAGTTCGTGGAAAAAAGTGAATTTTCCATGGTCTTTTTGAAGCCTGTATGTTTCCATCGTTGAAATGTTCAGAGGCATTTCCCTTAGCACTGGTTAAAGGGAAAAAAAAAATGTAAAAAAAATTTCTCTGCCAAATAGAAAAGCAAGACGTAGGGAAAGTAAGTCACAAAATGTAGGGGGAATAGGTCATAAAACGTAGGGGGAGTAAATCATAAAACAAGAGCCTTCCCCGTTGCAGGCTTTAAGTTGGGACTGGCACCAGCGCAGCTCCTAGAACATCAGGGAAGCTGGCTCCATGATTGCTTGTTCATGCAGAAGGTCCAGAAACCACACAGAGACAGCATGAGGGTCATCATCTGGCTTTTAATCGGGGAAAGAGCAGAGAGCAATCTTGCTTAGATTATTACAACACACAATGCACCGCAAGGTCAAGTGGTCAGGACAGTCTCAAACTTGAAAAAATTTCTAAGTGGGGCTTTGGAAATTTTTCAGCTCAGGGCAAATAAAAGTGCAAGTCCGTGTTTTTTTGTAAAAGTAAGATTTATTATAACTTACAATTTTCTTCAGAACCAATACAGTTAGTCAGGCTTTTTACCTGCACTGAGGTATTAAACCATTTTATTAAAAGCATCACTAAAAACTGTAACACCCACTTAGATCCCAAGAAAACTGTTTTGTAGAAATTACCTGAAGGGCCTTTATTAGCAATGGGGGTAAATGGCCAATAATGTGTTGTAACTATTAAAAACACTTAATTGGCTATGTACCGGCATTTTATTAATTTAACTTTGTCTACACTGCAGAGAATACTGATACACAACTTTCCCAAGTGGGCTAAAAATACTGTTTCCTAACAGATATGGACCATGGACTGTAATGGTTTGCCTCTTTGTCAAGGGAGGCAGGTTTTAAGAGCTTTGGCCATGGGTAGGGTCAGGCAGCTAGACCAGCGTCCACAAATGACCTACAAGGAGACAAGTGCGTCTCAGTGACAGAGGCAACACTCTGCAGCAGCGGCTTAAAGGAAAATCACAACCAGCGGGAGTCTGGCAAGAAGAGACACCACAAGTGCTATCACTGCACCATTAGCATCTCAGAGAGCAACACATCCGACATGCCTTAAAATACATACTTGTACTTCTGAAAGAAGTTTGGAGCTTCAAAAAGTTTGGACCACTCCGCCTTACTCAGCAAAATTTCATCTGTGATAGCCAGACCTAGATTAAAGACACGTCAAAATGTTTGTATGCTTCAGTCCAGCATTCTATAAACATACCAACCACATGCATCCAACATGACCCCCAGAGTAATGCTAACAAATAGAAATCTTAGGTTCTTACATACACACACGCACACAAGCTTTTCAGAGAGCCCGGTTTCTGGTCAAGTGTCATTGTGCTTAGAGAGCATCTTCCTACACGCCAAAGCCGTGCAGTTCCCTGAGAAAGAGAAGCTCCCCATACACCCTGTTTCCTTCCTTCCTACTACTCATCTTGTGAGGTTTCAGAGTCTCTTCAGATTACAGTTCTAAACACTAGAATTTGAAGTTATCAGGATGTACAACTGATTCTATTTCCTTGACTGTTTTCCATCAAAGCAACTAACACTGCCCCCGTTCCTTCTGTCCAAGACTGCTAGTGGTTACACCCTCAAAGTAGCAGGACAACTAGCAACCAGAAAGGTGAAGTTCTTCCAAAACTAATGGGAAGTCTGGACCCCATCCTACTCCCATTTCTTTCCTGGAAGCGTACAGCCTGCTTCTGTCATGCCCCCAGCGGGAGAGGGCATTGGCATGGAGCTAGCCTACAAAGATCTAGCTAAACACACATCTCTACAAGCTATCCCATCTTCTAACAGACAGTCAAAAATACCCTGCTTGAGAGGAATGAGTTTTTCAAATCAGTTCTCAAATGCATGCTGCAATCCATCAGTGAGTGCCAAATTCCACTCTCAGACTGTGCTCCTCCATTTAACGTGCACAGTAGGCTCCCGGCTCTACACTGTGACTCCAGCCCCGCACATATAAAGGAGAACATGAGGGTAGGCACTTACCTTGTTTGAACTCCTCAACCATGACCATCCGTGTTGAAACGGACACATTGTACGTGGAGTTCTGCTGTGGGTATGCTGGTGTAATTATAGGCATAAGATGGTACCTATCACTGGGGTTGACCTACATACAACAACAGCCAATCAGTTTCTTCAAGTACATACGCAACACACTTGGACTTTTTATTCCTTGTTACACTGAATCAATGATTACATGCCTTTTAATTTCATTCACAGCTGGAGTTGAGAAAGAAAATCCATTTAAGAAGATACTGTTTTTATAAGAATTCTTTATAGAATCAGAGATTTGGTCTCAACTAACAGTTAGTTGCCATTGGGCAGGGCTAATTCAACCACCTTACTGAAGCTGTGTGCCTGGCAGCAAGACAGATCCTGGGCATCTAGTGATATCTAGCTTTTCCTTATTCAACCACAGAGCTGGGGATGCACACCAAGTGACACTGCTGAGAAATGCCACCCTTCTGTGGAGAACTAACTGCCAACAAAGCATAGACAAGCCTTTAACATACTCGGAACTTACAAGGCCTATAAACCTACTAACAGTGAGGAAATGACACTATCCATGCTGATATCCATTTAAGAGATAATGAGACGATTTAATAAACAGTTCACTGTATTCCCTATCATAATGAGTGGTGGAATTTATAAACTTGAAAATGCATTGTCATGTACGAGAACAGACTTTAAAACCAACCACGTTCTTCATATTACAATAAAACATCAAATTAATTTTTAGAAAGTATGAGTACCTAGAAACCTTGAGGACCTTATTCAAATTCAATTTCTTTTGTCAATTATTAAAATGCACGTTGGTAACACTTAAATGAGTAATGATCATAGCTTTCCAAGAAACAAAATGGAAGCTCTTCTGTTTGACCCAACTGGGTTTATGACATCTTTGAAAGATCCAAAGTAATTTTTATGATTACGTCGTGGTCATTAAAAGTGATGCTACTGAGAGCTTGTCTGCTGCCTACATACATTGAGCAGCAGCTTTTCCACAATGACCCAACTGTAACCAACTACTGAGACCAAATAAAAAAGACCAGGACTTTTAGTCAGCCTTTTATTTCCTTTAAAGGCCCCACGTGCGCACGCAGCTTTGACTTACAAGGTGGTTCTAGCTAGCCTGAGACTCTAGTGACGCTGGTGGAAGAACTACGTACAAGGATGTGGTTTAAAGGGCACGTCATTATGCTTCCCACACAGAGGACTATCTAGAGGACAGTGTAATACGGACATGTCCACTCACACGGAAGACAGGGGAGCATCCCCGGCATCGTTGATGCAGATGATTTTTACTTGTTATTGCAAAACGTGAATTTGTAGGGGAAAAAATAGTCCACTAACCCTTGGGTCCCATACAGGCAAATTAAGATTGCATTCTTCAGGCTGTTTCAATAGCACTGGATTTGGCCATTCCCTGTTTAAAAAGATTGTAGCACTTGATAAGACCACTGGATAGCACCATCGACACGTATTTTGTACAACATACAGCATTTGTGAATGTGATCCTTCTTCATTCATTCTGCCCTTTCGGTTCATATACTCAAAATACTTTTCTTGTCATTATGGATTTAACGTAAATCATTTACTTGACAGTTTTCCCAGGATGAAGTTTAACATCTCTGACTCTTTAGCACACAGACAGACAAAGCACTATTTAGATAAAGCAGCACTGATCTAACTAAGATAGCTGGTGTGTCCGCCTCAACAAGAGAAGGGTAAATCCCTTGAGAGACAAACATCTTGTCTCTATACTAATTCCAGCCACAAGCAATTGAGAACTTAAAAAAAAAAATTTACATGTAACTATAACCAAAGGATTACCCATAATTATAAAAATTATTCTCTACTCTCATTGTATGAAACAGTGTAGTAAAACTCTGAATTGTAAATGCACTCTTTTCAAGACATTTTCTGTAAATGAAATACTCCTTTATCAAACAAATAAAACCTAGAAAACATTGACCACCCTCAACAATTAGGTTAGCGTTTTTAAAAGAACCTTTGCTTTAGTGTGTGTCGCATTAAGAGATTTTCATGTTCCTTAGTCAATCTCATCTCACCGCATCACTTGACTATAGGCCATCAACTCTCCAAACAGCAGAAGGTGTACTGAAATGTGGCATGATTCTAATCATACATGCTCTCCAATAACTCTCATTTGTTCAAAATTACCAGACTGAGTGACTACTGTTTTATCAGAGGGGCAGGAGTTGATACAAACAGGAAGGAGGACTTAAAATAACTATGATACATTTGATTAAGAAACTAAGAACCCTTCATCTTTTAGGTTAAAGCAATTAATATGAACTATCAAAAATCAGTTAAACTTTTTTTTTTAAAGAAATTATAGTTGACAAACAGGTACACATTTAAATAAGGAGACTTAAAATTCTCTCTTGGGTTAATGACTAATCTCAAGGGAACTATATAATCCCCAGAATTAATAATGTTATTCTTTATAATGTAAATGTTTAATATTTCACCAAGAGTAACTGAACTAAAAGGAAAACAAAAAATTAACAAAAACGAATGGCCTATAAAAATAGAATTCAGAGAGTGAAAGAGGTGGTGTATACATGCGTTTTCTCATACCCCAACCCGTCAATTCAAGCTGCTCCCAGCTGAAGTGCAGAGCCTCTCTAAAGGGCAGGCTTGCCAAGACCACACACAGCACCTGGCTTGACTACCCTGAGAAAAGCAATGGGCCTGGGCTGGTCGTTTGCTACACAACGTGATCTCCTCCCCAAGGCTACCTAAAATGGCTGCGTCATGAGCTGAAATTGGAATCTAAAAGCAGCTGCAAAAATGGCATAGAAATAAGACTAAACTTCAGTGTCTACAATCGATTTTATTGTAAAATAATCTAAACACATACCATTTAGAAAATACCAAGAAAAATTTATGTACAAGAGTTGACGCTATTGCATTTGGATACAGCTGGCAAGTTCTTGCTACTAGCATGGCCCAGGAGACACCACCGAGGAAGCCTAAGATATTGGAATAGATGTTGTGGCCTGTTGGTAAGGGAAGAGCAAAAACATCAATCAGTGACAAACACACGTGCCAACATTTTCACAAGCTAGCCAACAAATTCTGCACTCACGTTTGGCCCACAGTTTGATAGCTCTCAGAGTTAACCTGAAGTTGTCAATGTTTGGTACTAGATGTAAAATTTCATCGGTTACCCTGCAACCTGATTAATAGGAGTGAAAAACAGAACAGTAAATTGTCACAAGCTTAAGATAACACTTCTTTAACTTTTCTGAGATTGGTGTCCAATTAAAAATGAATTTTTATCAAGTAGAGTCAGTAACAGTAAATTCAAGGAAAGGGCAAATAAAAATTGAATACAACTTTATCTTCTTTCACCAAGTACTACAAGAAATCAAAGAAAATTGAAACTAGGCTTTCTAATTTCAAATTTCCAGCTCCTTTCAACCTATTCCCATCCAGAAATACAGAGGGGGGCTGGGCTTGCTCTTCCAGAGCAAATGCTAACTTAAAACTGTTTCAAAGTAGCCCTGTTAACCTAACAGTGGAAAATATCAGAAAGAGGCTATCAGGATCAGAATGAACTAGGGTCACGCAATCAAATCTCACTCATTAGTAATAAACGTCAGCTAACCTTTCTAAGTGCCATTCAAGCATCCCTGGTGGCACCTTGGTTAAAGTGCTTTGGTTGTGAAGTGAAAGGCTGACGGTTACAACTCACCAGCTTCAACTCCACAGGGCAGCCTGCTGTCATGAGTGCTTACAGCCTTGGCAGCCTCCATGGGGCAGTTCTACTCTGTCTCATGGAGGCAGGCACTGTACATCGGAATAGATGACAGCAGGAGGCTTCATCTGGTTCTTGTGGGTTTTGTTTTTTGTTTTGTTAAGTGCCATACACAACAGAAGAAAAGAAATTAACAGTGTAAGATACTAATGAGTAAGACAGCTTCCAGGACACCATTCTAGAGTCTAACCACTGAAGAATAAAGCACATTTTATCTGACTCTCAAACAAAAAGGCACAAAGTTTTAGTACAAAGCTTGATTAAATACAACTAATTCATATTTGAAAGAAAATTGCTACTATGCAAAAGGAAGCAGGTCTGACATACCATTAAGACTTCTTATGCATCTTATATCTAAATTTTTAAGCAGACTGTCATCCCGTAAGTCCAAATCTTCTGGAATAGTCTGCAGTGCTAATCTTGCAAACAAAATGTCAATCTAAAATGAAAACAAAAGTTACCATTTCATATATGTTAAAGTGTTCTTAAGGCATTTCTAGAAAACCACCACCTTCTCATCACGTATATTAACAATAATGTCCCAAAATGCCACGCATCACATTAATTCATATCAGAGGCATTTTAACCAGAGGTGTAAAAACGTAGTAATAAACAACAGAACTCAGATAAAACTCGTTGCATGATAATCATACTTAGTAAGTCTGGTTTACTAAATGTGTTTAATTCTCCACCTGTAGAAACTGTGCCCAAGTAGAAGGCAAATATCCTGATTATTTACCCCAAAACTATCTCTCAGTGAAAAGGGAGCTCCTGATGTTTGAGAAAACCTGTATGGTGGCACTTCATCCAAGTTAAGAGAAGAGAAGGGTACCTAGAACACATCATGCTTGGATCAGCGAAAAAGAGGAAGACCCCCAACGAGATGAACCGGCACAGTCAGGAGAGATGGACTTAAATGTAGCAATGATTGTGAGCAATGTTGGGACAGGTGCAGGCAATGTTTCCTTCGGTTGTGTACAGGGTCCCTATGAGTCAGATATGACTCTATGGCACCGAACAGCAAGAACGTATTTACAATAGTACAATATGAGGTCTCCAAGACTTAATTTTGATTAACAGGTTTTTGTTAAAAACTAAAGAAATCCTGGCCTTAAACAATCCGAGTTAAGACTAATTTCAAATTATTATAGAATCTGACTTTCCTCTTTAACAAAAAGGAAAGATTAGGGGGCAAAGAAGCAAAGCAGAATCAGTCATTATTACTCTTGGGGGCACATTTCCCAGTTCCAGAAAGTTTCATGCTGCTATAAACAAGCCTTCTTTATTTATAAGATCACCTTAAAGAGAAGTATCTTAAGCGCATGCTGTAAAAATCATTTCAACCTATGCCTAAAAACTGGGGGGAGAGAGGAGGACTGCTGACAGCTGTGTAAAAGGCGGACTTGTTGTATAGGACAAAATTCTCAATGAACCAGATTCCTAAATCCAGTAGCTCATCCAAGTTAAAAAGAAACAAAATAGTATACTCAGAGCAGCTGAGAAATCAAACGGACACTCAGTGAAGGCAATGATGTAAAACCACACAAATCGCAAAAAAATTATTCCATGAAATGGAAAAAGACAGTTCTAAAAGAACATTCTACAGAATATATGATTAAAAAAGTAACACACTAAATATTCTAAACTGCCATCACCATCCAAAATGTGCATGAGTTGTCTTTCCAGAGTGGGGGATTCATGATTTTCTGCCCCATTACTGAAGACAAAACAAAACAAGCGCTATATGCAAAAATAAATTGTTGGAAGTTTCCTTAACGATATGGAAAGTACACAAGATCTGTAAATGAAGCAACTCCCACTAAGTGGTTTGGAGCAGCAAACCAGTCCTAATACTTGTTAGTTCGATGTCTTTGCACCAAATGCTCATCACAAGATCAAATTGCTCTGTGAAAACAAGACCTAAGTAAACTGCATTCTTACTAAAATCACAACCGGAGGAACAAACAAGATGGCGGATCAGGTGGACGTATAGCAGAGAGCTCCGCCAACAACAACACAGAATACCCGACCAAG
>NW_006408543.1:2845456-2876363 GCF_000296735.1 Chrysochloris asiatica | reverse complement strand
AATGAAACAAGTTATATGAATTGTTGAATGTGAAACTGATGATGTGCCCTGTAAACTTTCACTCAATCCACAATAAAAACCTTAAATTTAAAAAAAGAAAAATCACAACCAATTCACTCACTATAAAATGTTATAAAAAAAATATTTATGCTTTTAATCGCAATAAAAATCGGTGGAGCCATACAATAAGATATGTCAAAGAGAACCACGCCTCACCTCTATCCCATCAAAACACAGTTTGATGACAGGCACAAATGCCTCTTCCACAGCCTGAAAGAGAAGTCACAACGTCAGCCAGGCAGCAGTGCAGTCAGACCCCACCTAGCATGAGTGATCTAGGTCATGAATGTGATCTTCATCACATTAGACAGTGAAAAAAGCAGCAGCACCTGACATGTAATATGGAAACACTAGGCTCTAGAATCAGACACACCCAGGGCCAAGCTTTGGTGATTAGGAACAAATGGATTAATCCGTATTTTCTCTGAGCCTCAGAGTTTCCTAATCTGTAAATGAGATTATAGATTTATGCTTTTATGCTTACAATAAAGAACAAAATTCAAACATAGGCATTAACATGTTGAAAGGGTTCTGGAAACAATGGCTAGATCATAAAACTCACTCAATGGGCTTAACTCCACTCCTTTCACCATTTACTCACTCTTAAATCCTTTACTTCTTCTTGTAATTTCAATTTATCATAGAAGGAGGTGAAAAAGTCACTTCGATCAACGTGTCTGGGGGCAACACACAGCGCATCAATATCAGCACCTAAAAGAGGAGGCCAATCAATCACTTATCCATATGACAAGAAAATTATATACATACATACAAATATCATACAAATTACTGTGTATGATATGCTGAGAAGATGGTAACATGATTCTGGTGAGCCTCTGAAAATGCACTTACACCCCCTCAAAAACTGACTCAGTCTAGGGAAAATATAGTTCTGAATGATTTTGGGGGGGGGGGGTAGGGTTAGGGTACTGCAGCATCAGAGATAGGTGACCAGACAGATGGTTCATGCCCCCGCCCCACATCTTAATGTCCTGAAGTCATACCCATGGTTCCTCATTTCAGTAACAAAATACTGTAATCTTTCCTTTTTATTAAAGAGGAAAGTCAGGTTCTATAATAATCTCTCTCCACACAGGTTCCTACCTAACCTACCAAATAAACTTCAGACAATATATTTCAAGAATATACTTCCAAAGTTTAGTTCATGACTAAATGGACCTGAATCCAGACACATTTTTTCTGGCAATGTGTTTCAGCCAAAGTCATCAGTGACTATATAGGGATACTACAAACCAGAGCCAGACCCATAAGGTCCCCCCTCTTGCAAGTGGGCACAAAGGTCCTCCTCTGAAGCCTCCTTCATGTCCATGTAAGCACAGCCTGTGTCAAGCACAAATGCAGAATGGGCGGGCACCAGATGGTGGTCATGGAGGTACGCCAGAACAAATAGTAAGATATGTCAAAGAGAACCACGCCTCACCTCTATCCCATCAAAACACAGTTTGATGACAGGCACAAATGCCTCTTCCACAGCATTAGCCCAGCACTACAGAGCAATCACACAACTGACAGAGGTGGCCTCAGACGGCCTGGGTTAGAACCTGCTTCTGCCAAGAAATGACGTGGACCAAGTGTTCCAGCTGAGACTCCTTACTGGTTATACGGGGAAAGAGTTTGTAGGGACTGACCCTGTGCCCAGTACAAGGAAAGCACCCAGTAAGTGCTCTTTGCCAGGACAGTATTTTTATCGTGTGTTTATTTGCACAGAGGCAAGGACTACAAGAATAAAGTAGAGAATGTTGTTGATGTTAAGTGCTGTCGATTCCGACCCATAGCAACACTATACAGGGTTTCCGAGGAGCAGCTGGTGAGCTTGAACCGCAGTCTGACGCATTAGTCCACGGCGCCAGCAGCAATTATCAATAGCTTATTTGGCCTTTTGTTGAGTTATAACCTGTCTATAATGAAAATAAGGAAAAAGAAAAACCACTAGACTGTTTAAAAGCTTTTGACGTATCAGCAGCATTCTCCACAGGAAGGAAATGCCCCAGGAAACAGATTTGTCCAACAGAATTCTCTGCATGGGGGGAGGGGAAAGGGAGTGTCAAACATCTGCAGTGTTCGATATGGCAACCAGTAACCACACGTATCTGCTTCTACTGAGAACCCCAATCTTCAATCTGAATTCCTTTGTATACTTGTAAGAGCAAGCACTGTGCTCAACCTTTCTTCTGACTCAATCCTCACTCCTTGAGGTTTTCTCTTCCAGGCAAAACCTCAGCACAAGTAGTTAAGATTCTTCATGAATTTTTAGAAATAAAAAAGGACCCCTTCCCAAGGAATATCAAACAGCATATTTACCTTTTGTGTGTACTCCTAATCTGTAAGATCCAAATGTAAAAATTTTTCCTCCAACATTTTCAATTACGGACTGTGGAAGATTCTATTGAAATAAACAAGAGATGGTTATTTTGCCAGTGACACACAAGGAAAATTGTTGCAAATGGTACATACAGTACTTCTCTAAAACCCAACACACATTCTCACACGAATCCAGATAGTGGCAACATTCAAACTATACGCTTTATAAAATAACAGGCCTTCATAATGAACTTAACTTGAAATTCAAGCCATTTTCTAGCTGTAATGAAGTGTTCTGAGGGAAGCAAATGTAAAGGCTTGCCACATCTCTGGAAACTTCCAAAGACTGTCCTCCCACAGGGCAGCATCAGAACAGGGACACTATTCCTGACTCAGACAGTCACTGTGATCATTGGCAAGACCAAATTCGAAGACACCAACCAGCACACTGGAGTCAAATTATACTACAGGATAAAAAACTGAGAGTGACAAGCAGTGCTTTCATTTTTGGCTTTCTGAAAGACTTTAGGAGGAGTACCTCTCACCTAGAGGGGGTAGAACCTCGGGACTGGGGCACTGACAGAGAGTACCGAGGGCCTTCATGATGTCTGTCCAAACACCAATTTTTCTGAGTTCAACAATTCTCTCTACTTTCTTATTTCCCAGTCTAGTTTCATATACTATTCGATACCAGGACAAACAGAAAAGACCCTCAAACACACTGGTGTGGTTGCTTATGTACCACGGAGTCAGTTAAAACTCATAGTGTGGCCCCTGTACAGGTTTTCCAAGATTGTAAATCTTTAAGAGAGCAGAAAGTGTCATCTTTCTCCCAAAAGTGGCCGGTAGAGTCAAACTACTGCCCTTATAGTTCGCAGCCCAACTCATAACCCACTACGATACCAAAGCTCCTTTCGGGCCCGGTAGGGAGGATGTATAACTGAAGTTCTGTTTCATATTGACAGGTCCTAAAAGCAAGTTCTAAAGATTCAGAGGCTCCCGTTTTTAAGGGTGCATTTACAATAACTAAGACAACTTATGTGTGTTCTGCAAATTAGCAAGCCTTTTTATCTTTCTATATATAGCTATTTAAAAACTCAAACATAATGTTGGCTGGTTACTAGAGTGAAGCCAGCTGAATCTGTCTAGAGGGCGCTGTGGACACTGCTCCCCAGATGGCTCCAGTGAGACAATCTCCGGCCAGCCTGGAACTGCACCTCAAGCCAGGGCGCTGATGCAATACGTGAAACATGGCGGGAAAACAGAGAAGCTACTGGGGTCACTCGGCAGTTCATTAAGTTGGTGTCCCCACAATCTATGTAGCTAGTGGCTCCCACAGTGCAGCTCCAGACATGACTATGTCCGTGTCTGTGAGGAGCACTGTAACCCAGAAATGAAATTCTCCATTCAAGTCACAGGAAAAACACTTTTAATTGTGAAATTCTTTAAGTCTTAAAGTATGAGATGGCCAAAAAAGCAGAATTTTTATGTGAGTTTTCTCTTATCAATAGCACTCAACCAGCAACAGTCTGCCCCTCAGGGTAGACTATGGGGGCGAGGCAGGGCTAGCAGGTAGAGGTCAGCTCTTCTGCGGAACTTCCTCAAAACAATCACCTAACCCAAAATGCCAATGAGCCCACCATCAAGAGACACTGAACTGAATCCTAAAACAAGCCACCTGGGTAAAAAAGGCTCCCTAAAAAAAGGTGATTAAAAAATATCACAATATGAGAGGTCATGTTTTCTAACAACTTGGTCTTTTTTAAAAAGGGTACTTTGCCATCTTGTGCTCAGCTTCATTTTCAAAGACCTGATTCTGTACCTGAAACTTATCAAGAAAAACAATCAGTACATAAACCAAAACTCCACTGCTGTCAGGTCACCCCCAATACACAGAACCCCAAATTTATAAGACCACCATTACTCTAGTGTTGAAAATATGTAGACACTGTTTGAACAATATTGTTGTTAAGAACCATCGAGTCGATTCCAGCTCATAGTGACCCTGTATATAAGGTTTCTAAGGAGCAGCTGGTGATTCTGAACCGCCGACCTTGCAGCTCAAACTGACCTTCCAGTCAAGTGCCACACCAGGACTCCATGAACAATGTAAGTTTGACTGAATGAAAAGATTTTCACTTACTGTCCTTCTAAGTTGGTACCCTAACCCCCCACCCCTGGTTCTCTTTCCTCCCCTTTGCTAGGACCCTGCATACACTGGGTTACAGCTCAACGTGAAGAAAACAACATCCAGACAACTTCATGATAATAGGAGAAAAGATGGAAGCTGTCAAGGAAATTCACTTTACTGGATCCATAATCAACCCTTATAGAAGCTGCATTCAGGAAATTAAACAATATACAGCACTAGGCTAATCTGCTGCACACGACCTCTTTAAGGTGTTGAAGAGCAAAGATGTCAGTCTGAGGACTAAGGTGCACCTGACCCATACCATGGTATTTTCAATAACCTCATACGCATGTAAATGTTGGACTATTGGTAAGAAGATCACAAACAAATTGATGTATGGTGTTAAAGAAGAATACTGAAAGTACCATGGACTACCAGAATAACAAAGCAAATCTGTTTTGGAAGAAGTACAGCCAGTGCTCCTGAGAAGCAAGAATGGCAGCATTGCCTCTCATACTCTGTACATGTTGACAGGAAGGACCAGGTGCTGGAGGATGACATCATGCTTGGCAAAGTAGAAAAAGAGGAAGATCCCCAACAAGACGGACTGATACAGTAACTGTAACAAAGGGCTCACACATAACAACTGTTAGGATCACGTGGGACCAGCCTGTTTCATTCTGTTGTGCAGGGGGACCCTTAACAACAGCAATCACAGTATTAGGGTTTGTCCGTTGAGAATATGAATATTCTAATATGGTCGTGTTGCTGTTGTTAAGTGCCGTTAAGTTGGTTCTGACTCAAAAGGACCATGTACAGGGTTTCCATGAAGCAGCTGATGGGTGTGAAGCGCTGACTTTGTGATTCAAGCTGACTTATAAAATATCATTACAAAAAACAGAGATAGTCAGTTTGAGAATCTAACACCTGAAATCCTTAAATAAAAATTTCATATTGTTGTAGAGTTCCTTAAAGGGTAACAAGAATCTCAAATACATTAACAGGTTTTCACGCACCTTTTAAGTAAATTATCTGTTATTTTTGTGACTTGCGGAAGTAGTTGACGCTTTGAAATGTCCCAACCAGAAAGTAAGTATAAAATCATGAATTCTAGTGCTGCTTTTCCTGCTTCTCAAATAACGAGGAACAAAATATAAAATCTGCTGGTGTGGAACTGTAGAATAAGCACTGGACTGGTAACTGCAAAAGTGGGCCGTTTGGCAAGTTCAAACCCACTACCTACTTGCGAAAACCCTATACAGAGTGACTTAGTCAGAACCAACTGGGCTGCACAGCACATCAGTAGTCGCAAGCGGACAGCATATGGGGGAGCCTTGGCATACGGCTACATTCTGCAGACAACCGCTGGGCCCACCTGGCTACCTGTGACTAAGGGTTTGTGTGCAACAAGTCACCTACCTTGCTTTCACTGATTTCTCGTATCCACTCTTTAACCAGGTTATTTAATTTTCCCAAAATTAAAATCCTGTAGATAAAACAAGTATCAATCAAGAATTAAGTTGTTCGTATTCCATATCATTACTGATTAAAATGAGAAACGTTTTAAATATGTGGCTTCCTCAATTTTTTTAACTTACCAGGAAGAGAACACCTGTTCCTCACGTACTTACGGACAACCTCACTATAAGACATTTCACAGTTAAGCGTAGCAATAAAACTCTAAACCCAACTATTCCGCACACGAACAATGCGTGCCTGGCAGTACTGAGTACTGCGGTATGAGACGAGAAGAAAGCTGGCTGTGATGGTGAAGGCCACGTGTCAACTCAGCTGGTCCGGGGTTCTCAGTGGTGTGGCCTTGACGTCATGACATGGTCCTCCTCCATTTCCACACCTGGCCTTTGGACCCTAACCAAGGTGCTAAAAGAGGAGTGGATGTACAGAGTAGAAGCTAGCTTCTTACATAGGCTAGTGTGTGGGGAAGGCATGCCTAAAGCTAGGCTCCTGGCTCTTGATAATTCTATTCTATAATAATCAATCATCAAAAATCAAAACATAACCACCAAAATTCTGTGGAAAAACTAAGCTTCCCCTGCAGTTTCTTATATGGCCCTTCTAGCCATGGTCTTTGTAACTTAGTCAAACAAAGTTGTTTGTGACCCACGGATGGGATTGATCAGTTTACTAATAAAGCAAATTAGGTGTCTAGTGAGTGCCCTTGTGGGCACCATGCAAATAAGGTACAAGGAACCCTACTGAGGGAACCAGATCAGTTCTGTCATCCTGCTAGGCTTAAAATGAACTGTCCCCCAGAGGTGCAGATGGAAATTCTCACCACCACAAAGAAAAAGAACTAGAAATGGAACCCATCCTTTGGATTGGGGGCCCTCTTGTGAGAAAATCCTAGACCTAGGAGACAGAAAGAGAGAGCTTTCTCTCTCTAACACCAGAGACGCACAAGACGGTAACCAACGGTGTCAGCATAACCAGGAGACTAGCAGGAATAAGCCTGGTGTACATTTCGTGGTCCTGAAGTAGGTAAGCAACTTTAGGCAGGAGGCTTCAGACCCAGCAGGGTGCCTCCCAGTACTTAACCCAGCTAGGCTGGTAGGCTACACAGAGCAAGAGCATCCCATGCCTTCCAGAGTGGGCTACCTCCAAGGGGAGGGGCCTACCCACAGACATAGCTGAGAAAAGGCTGTCCTGATCCAAAACTGTATCCTGCCTTCTTCCTGATCTTAAATTGTAACCTGTTGTTGTTGTTAGGTGCCATCGAGTCGGTACTGACCCATAGCGACCTTATTATGCATAGCAGAATGAAACACTGCCCGATCCTGGGCTAACCTCACTATTGCTACCATGCTTGAGTCCATCGACGCTTGACTTCCCTAAGAAACCCTATTCTGTGAGTGTACAAGGAAAATTCTGGAACCCAGCAAAAAGGTCAAGAGCACTGTGCGGGGACAGCTGGCATCAGAATTGGTAAAAAGGTTGCAGGGAGAAGGCATGTCTAACCTCTACCTCAAGGGAATCAGCCCTGGGTCGATGACGCTAAGGGTGAGTCTCCTCACCACATGTAAAGTTGGGCAAGGGGGTCCAACGCCCCACACCATCACATTTTCATCCCTCTAATTATCACTCCTATTGGAAACATTGGTTAGGAAGAATAACTCTGGCCTTCTATCTGAATAAGTTAAAAAAAAAAAAAAAATCACAAAATCGGTTTATTTCAACATTCATCACAAATTATTAAGTATGTTTTTCACACACACATGCCAATTTACCTGCGCTGCAGTTCTTCCTCCTCTTCAAACACCCCAAAAGGCTTCAGAGTTTCCACAAGCCTCTGTGTGAGCGAGCAGTCCGTCTCCTTGGGTGCTGCTAGGCTGATGGGAGAGGTGATACCATAGTGCTTCTGGGGCGGCCGGCTCTGCTGTGGTCCCTGCGTCGTAACTGGACTGCAAACAGACAGAGAAATGTGCTGTCAAACAAAGTCCATGATTTCAAAACAAATGGGCATTACTGGAAAAACTGCTTTAGCAAAATGCCTTTCTCAGCAAGGCTGGTTCCACACCACACCCAAAACTCCTTGTACTTAACAAACACACTTCCTTGACATACAGCAAAAAGTAAACAAAGCAAAAGACCAAACAGAAAACAAGCCCTACCCACACACTTCAATAGTTCACAAATGACAATCTAGATCCAACAGATAACAGAAATGCAATCAGAATATAGGGAACTTCGAGAAATTTTCCTTGTCTACACAGGCCAAATCCATTATATTCATAAAGTAATTTTTTTAAAAACTACAAAACTGCTATTTTACCAATACAAAAGGAACTGAGCCTCTGGATTACTATGGGAAAAGCCCACAGATAATGGAGCAAATAACATAAACACAAACATAACTTGATCTACCACTCAACCAAGTTTCTCATACTCTCATGGCTTATGTGTTGCTGTGATACTGGAAACCAGGCCACTAGTATCTTAAATACCAGCAGGATCCACCAGGGTGTACAGATTTCAAAAGAGCTTCCACACTAAGACAGACTAAGAAGGAGAGAGAGAGCCCTTCCAAATGCTTAGTCAACGAAAACCTTATAAAAAGCAGAACACTGTCAGGTGTAGTGCTGGAGAAACCCTCAGGATCCAAGGCACTCAAAATACAACTGGGCAGAAAGACCTGTCTCTTCAAAGTAGAGCTGATCTTCATGGCATGAATTCAAATGCACTGATTCATCTACAGTCTTCCTTATTCACTGTCCAACTAGTACATGCATATAGAAGCTACTGAAAATACCACGGCTTGGGTCAGACACACCTTAGTCTTCAAGCTGGTATCACTGTTCTTCAACACTTTAAGTAGTTAAGTTCTTTCACTTTCAGCAAGCAAGACTGTGTCATCTCCACATCAAAGGTTGTTAATGAGTCTTCCCCCAATCTTAATGGCCCATTCTTCCTCAAATAATCCAGCTTCTAGGAATATCTGTTTAGCACATAGACTGAATAACTATGGTGAAAGAATACAATCCAGGCACACAACTTTCCTGATTTTAAACCATTTAGTATGCCCTTGTTCTGTTCAAACCACTGCCTCTTGTTCTATGTACAGGTTCTTCATGAGCACAATCAAATGTTCTAGAATCCCTATCTTTCACAATGTTGTCCAAAGATTATGATCCACACAGTCGAAAGCCTTTGTGTAGTCAATAAAGTACAAGTAAATATTTTTCTGCTTTCAGCCAAGATCCATCAGACATTAGCAATGCTATATCAAGTTCTAAGCCCTTTGCTGAATCTGGCTTGAATTTCTGGCAGTTGCCTGTCAATGTACTGCTGCAGCCATCTTGTAATTATCTTCAGCAAAATTTTACTTGCATGTGACACTGATGGTATTGTTTAATGACTTCCACATTCTGTTAGGTCACCTCTCTTTGGAATGGGCACAAATATGGACCTCTTCTAATCAGATGGCCAGGTAGTTGTCTTCCAAATTTCTTGGCAGAGATTTGTTAAGCACCTCCAGTGCTAATTTCAATTAGTGTTCCACCAATTCCTGGAGCCTTGATTTTTTGGTCCTTTTTTTTTTTTAACCAACCAAACTTAAATCTGCTTATATTTATTATTTCCAACTTTTTGTAGTGAACTGAATGAAGGCTTATGGATCAGACTGGCAGTTTTACATTCAACAAATCATATACTTTGCTTCATGGTTACAATGCCTTCTGTGTACCAACAACAGTTAACAGCATTTACCTCTGTTCACTTTAACCACTGCCTTCCTCCCTGTGTCTCCCACTACCTTCATCTTTCCTCTGCTGACCCCCCTCTTGTATACTGCCTGCCCATCATCCATATTGACATGTGAATATTGGTTTCCCCAGCCCCGCAACCATCAAAGAGAAAAAAAAATTTTTTTCACTTTTTACAACACTGATTTCATACAGTATTTGTCCTTTTGTGATTGACTAATTTCACTTAGTCAATATAGCCTTCAGGATCATGATGACTCTGTGAAGTGTTTCACAGAGTCATCATTTTTCTTCAATATTTTGTAGTACTCCATTGTGTCTATGTACCAGTTTAACTATTCTTCTGCTAATGGACATTTAGGCTCTCTCCACCTTTTTGATACGTCTCTTGTAGACAGCATATTGAAGGATCCTGTTTTCTTATCTGTTCTGCTAAGTCTCTTGACTGGTACATTTAATCCATCTACATTCAGTGTAATTACTGATAGATCTAAGGAGCTCTGTGAACCGCAAGGTCAGCAGTTTGAAACTATCAGCTGCTCCACGGGAGAAAGATGGGCTTTCTGCTCCCATAGAGATTTACAGCCTCGGAAACCCTGTTCACAGTCGCTATGGGTCGGAACCAAGTCGACGGCACTTAACAACAACAACATGAACTGATTGCTGTCACTTTTCTGTGTTATTTTTATTGTGCTTCTGGACTCTTTGTTGCACAGAATTTTCTATGCTGAGTTTATTTCGTTTGTGGGGTTTTCTTTGCATTTTCATTTCTGCTATGTCAATGTTTACTAAACCTTTCTGATTTTCTCCTTCTTTTTTAATATGCAAGCATATTATTTTTCTTTGAGGTTACCCTGCAATTTATTCATTTTTTTTCCCTGCTTAAAATAGTCTATCTTGAAATCTAGTTGACTTTCTTACCACTTGGAAGTTCTCGAGCTACACTATTCCCTCTTTTTGTTCTGTAGTTGACTTCATTATACACTGATTGCTCTGGTTCCCTATTTTCAGTCTTGTAGGTTTGTTTGGTTAATGCGCCAGACTGCAAAGCCATTTGAATTGCAAGGTCGGTGGTTCAAGCTCACCAGCTGCTTCTTGGAAACCCTATACAGGGTCACTATGGGTTGGAATCCACTCGACAGCTCTTAACAACAATACCTGGATTGGAGATCTGGTATCGTCACACCATGGGTTAATGCACTGGAATGCAGAGTGGTTTGAACCACAAGGCCAGAGGTTCACGCTCACCAGTCGTTCTTCTTCGGAAACCCTATACAGGGTCGCTATGGGTTGGAACCAACTCAGCAGGTAGCACAAAACAACAAACATACCTGGAATGAGTTCTGGGTGGTGGAGTTACTCAGGTCTGCTGTTGTAGGTTCTCAGTCCTAAGAACACCCGTTAGCATTTTTGTAAAGTTGGTCTGGTCATTACAAATTCTTTTAATTTCTGTCCTAATTTTGCCTTGCTATTTGAGGGACAGCTTTGCTGGGTATATAATTCTTGTTTGACAATTATTTTCTTATGTCATCCCATTGCCTTACCTGCGTGGTTTCTGCTGAGAACTGAGTTTAGTCTTCTTGGTTCTCCTTCGTAGGTAGTTTCATTTTTCCCACTCTGCTCTCAGGATTCTTTCCTCATTTTTGATTTTAGAAAGTTTGATTATATTTGATAATATTCTTTTGGAGTCTATCCTGTTTGAGGTTCGTTTAGATTCTTGTATGCTTATCTGCTTGTCTTTCATGATGTTAGGGAAGTTTTCTTCCAAAACTCTTCAACAATTTTCTCTGTGCTTTTCACTGTGTCTTCCTGTTCTGGAAGTTCACTAGTTCAGGCTTTCATTGCTCCAAATCTTCCCCCTTGCCCTTTCAATGTGTTGCCCATTTTTTCTCTCTTTATATTGCTTCAAATTTTGCATTTGTTTTGTCTGTTCTTGTTATGTTTTCGAAATTCTTTTAAATTTTTTTGTGTTTGCCTTGCTTTCCTTGATCTTTCCTTTAATCCACTGAAGGGATCAAAATATCATGCTTTGGAATTCTTTTTCAGCTAGTTCCATTACCTTTGATTCCTCAGAATCATTTTGTGGCTCTGCAGCTTGGTCGTTTGTTTGAGCCACTCTCTCATTTCTTCATGTGACATAAAATTGTCTGTTGTCTCCAGAGCACTGTGGGGTTGTCATATTTGTAAAAACTAACAGTACAGTTGTTGGGACCAGAGGAAAGAAATCTCAGGGTGGAGGGGGGTCTGCAATTCAAGGAGCTCACAAGGTGGTCGTGGAAGGGATGTGACATCAGAGTTCTTGGCCCTAGGTGGAATACCTATTGTCCTGGGTGTTACCTATGTACAGGGCACTCGATCGGAAGTAGTTTGTGGGAAGGAAGGCATCGGCTTCAGTGTTTTAGGACCACAAGACAGGTCTTCACACATTGTACTTATTAGTACCTGACTTTGTCTTCCCTAGCAGGCCTTGGAAACTTTCTGTTCAGCTCTTTGAGCTTCTCATTCTTTCATTCACTTTAGCATCTCTGTGCTGGACAGCAAATGTCAAAATCTCTTCTGATAACCATTTTGGTCTTTTCTCTCTTTCCTATTTTATTAATGATCTATCTATTGCTTTCTTCCAATACGATGTTCTTGAAGTCACCCACTAGTCTTCAATCATTATTGTCTAACACATAAATCTGTTCTCAAGATGATCTCTAAATTCGGGCGGGATATTTTCTTAGTACATGTGTTAATTAAATTTGGCACATTTGTTCCAGCTAACCCAAGAAATAACATATACGTACCCACTGCAATCGAGTCAATAGCGAATCATACTGACCCCGTATAGGGTTTGTAACTCTTTATGGGAGCTCAATCAGAACTCTATTAAGATATATACACTGTTTTTTTATATATTATGTTGATGTTGCTGCTAAGTGCTATGAAGTCAGTTCTGCCTCACAGCAACCCTAAACAGGATGTCTAAGGAGCAGCTGGTGAGTTTGAAGTTTGAAGTCCAGTACTTATCCTACTGCACCATAGGAGGAATTCACGTACATATGAATTGTATAAAATATTTTAAAATTAAGTTACTTGAACCTTCACAAAAACTGGTTTAGTCTAAACTGAGGGACTGTCAGATGCTCTGAAAGTCCAAATGCCCCAAGTAGAAGCACTGACCACTACTGTCCTTTAAATGAAAGTCGGGTTTCCATTTAATTTAAACCATTCAGTGTCCCCTGTTCTGTTTAAAAGACTGACTCATGGTCTATGCACAGGTTCTTCCTGAACACAATGAAGCGCTCTGGAATACCCATTCTCTGCAGTGAGGTCCACAGCTTGTCATCATCCACACAATTGAAAACCTCTGTATAGTCAATAAAGCACAAGTCAACATCTTTCTGGTAATTCTCTGCTTTTAGCCAAGATCCATCTGACATCAGCAATGACAGCCCTCATTCTACATCTTCATCTCAATCTGGCAATTCCCCAACAACATACTGCTGCAGCCGATTTTTAATGATCTGCAGCAAAGTCCCACTCATCCCTCAGTCTGTCATACTGTTGTGGCTTACGTGCTGCTGTGATGTTGGAAATTATGGCACTGGTATTTTAAATACTAGCTGGGTTACCCACAGCAGGCTGGTTTCAGCAGAAGAGCTTCCAGACTACTACAGACTAGGAAGGAGAGGTAGACATTTCTGAATGGTAAGCCACTTACATACAAAGACCTTACGGATACCAGCGGCACACTACCAGACATAGTGCCAGAAGATGAAGTTCCCCCAGGTTGGAAGGCACTCAGAATATGACTATGAAAGAGCTGTCTCCTCCAAATAGAGTCATCCATAATGATGTGAATAAAGCACAGCTTCCCGGACCTTTGTTAACGAGTAGAACCAGCTGCAGACAGCCATTTATACCTGGAATGTGGAATGTATGAAGTATGCATCTAGGAAAACTGGAAGTTGTCAAATATGAAATGGAATGCATAAAGATGGATATCCTAGGCACTGGTGAGCTGAAAAGCACTGGTGTTGGCCACTCTGAAACATACAATCATATGGTTTCTTATGTATGCCAGGAAAGGGAGTGGACGGGAAGTTCAACTAAGACAGAGAGATGTAAGATTTATGATTCATTACATTTTCTGGTTCGTACCCTCAGGAGTCCTGGTGTGGTGCTGTGGGTTAATGTGCCAGACTGTAAAGCTGTTTGAACTGCAAGGTCAGCGGTTCAAACTCACCAGCTGCTCCTCGAAACCTTATACAGGGTCGCTATGGGTCAGAAGTGACTCAATAGCACTTAACAACAACAACCCTCAGGGACAGTTGAGGTTCTCCAGAACAACTGGTGTGTTTTCATCTCAGGGTCATGATTCGAATCTGCCTTTGGGATACTGGTTCTGAATTCTTAAGAGCAACATAACAGATAAGGAATGTACTTTATTTCTCTAAGAAGTATTTTAGCACTCTAATTTCTTGCTCTGGGAGTCAAAGTCATCATGTTTGCTGATTCCCGGGAGCACAGAGAAGTGGTGCTGAAAGTACACTGCCGAGCAAAAGCAGGATAAGAAGGAGCTCTTATCCTCAAGGTCAGCTGCTTGAAACTACCAACGGTTCTGCAGGAGAAAGAGGCGGCTTTCTGCTCCCGTAAAGATTTACAGTCTCGGAAACCCTGGACCGGCTCGCTATGAGACTGACCCACGCACGATATTGCATCAGCTGTGGCAGCAGTATAACAAAGTCTGCAAGACTGAGAATGGTCACAGGGGAACATGGTGACAGGAAGTGAACACTTGCTGTTGAAACAATGGTGAGAATGGCGGCCACAAACCTTCCACAGTAAAGTGAGGTCGGCCTGTATACCAAGAGTTCCAAATACTTGAGGCTTCGTCTCTAGGCCACCTTGTCCCATATCTCCTTCCTTCACCATTCATGCCATGCTGTATTCACGGGTTGGTTCCCCCAAAGTCAACAGCACACAGCCTGCGCCCCAACAGGTTGGCACTGCCTGGTTATATATACATGCCCCAGCTGCCACATGCGACAGGTTTGCATGGCCTAATTGGGACAGAGGTAAATAGTGATGCATGCTCAACCTTGGAAAAACAGGGCTCTGGAATACAAGGATCTAGGCATAGCTTGAAGAGGGGAAATAATACTAAAACACTTGACTGTCCTATGAATATCGGTTTCCCTTGCCTACTATTATAAAACAGACACTTAAGTGGGAATAGAAAGGAATGTTGGGGAACATGATTACAGAAAACTTGTAAGCCTGTCTTCAACCTATAATTGATTGGAATACCTAAAAGGGGCTCCAGAACTTGCCCAATGAAAGAGGCCTCTTGCAAAGCCTTTGCAGAGTACAGGACCTCAGGTGGAATCTTGAGTCCCATCCAGAACCTTATGAGGTGGGACATTCCCACTAGCAAGGACAAGCAGACCAGCCTGGAACAGCAAGATTGACAGAAGATACATCGTCAAAGAAAGATCAGAAAAAAACAAAACAAAACAAAATGTCAGGATGACTGGCTACTACAAGAATAAGCAAGCTGTTTGCCAAGAAGCCATCAAGGTAAGCAATCAAGTTCCTTCAGGACAAACTCCCCTCTAAGACTAAAACTCAAAGGGAACACACAAACAAGCATGTCAGCTTGCTGGTGACCACATTGGTCTACTGGTGAATGGAAGAGGGGAAAGGCAGCAATGAAGAAATGGGCTGAGTTCAACCACAGTCCATTGACTCCCGTTGACCTGGAGATGAGAGAGAGAAGAGGAAGGGCTGTTTGGTCCAAAGTGTGGTGAGACCTGAGGACACTTGAGTCTATGGATAAGGACATAGCCACAGAGGGCTGAGCTGAGAGTGAAGCATCCAGCTGATAAGAAGTGAGGGGAGACGCACAAGAACACCCAAAGTTGCAGATAGTGCCCATCTGACCTAGCCTCGATGACTTGATAATCAAAACTCAACTAGAGGAAGATTCCTTTTGATAAAGGAAACAAGGGTAGATAGCTACAATTTGATGAACCTGACCTATACTCATGGTGGTAGTAACTCTAAATACCAACAGAGAGGGAAGGAGTCTTCACATCAAGTATCAATGCTATCCCATTCATACACAGGGTAGATAGGAACGGGCAACTTGGACATTGGCTACCTAAAATTAGGGGGCGGTAAAGGCACAAAGTGACTGGCTTACAAGGTTTCAAGAGGGAGTTTAGTTTAAGAGTATGGGGGAAATGAAAGAGTCCCCACTGAACAGTTTTCATCTTGTCTAGATGGGTCTGGTGAAAAGAGATGGGGATAAGATTCATACGATTCAATAGTAATTGTTATCATGACTAATTGCGACTGTCACAATAGCAAAGGTAAGGTTTTGAAACAAAACCAGGGGAGTGATTAATCTTACAGTCCAGAAAACAAAGGACCCTAGGGACTATCAAGGGAGAAGAGCACAAGCAGAATGCGGGACCTTATCCAAAGATGCACTGACGCCAGAGACAGAATCAGAGATGGGGTCATGGAGAGGGAGGCACGGCTGAGGACTCTAGATTCATGGGAAGAGAGGGATTAAGAGCTGGTGGCCAGAAGGCAGACTTGCAGACTGTGCCTTTTGGAGGTGTAAATTATTATATATGCCTGAGTAGCTTTGTTTTTGTTTTGTTTTTTAAGCTAAAGTGGATAGAAAGAAATACTGCTAACTGATGGTACATGGAGGGGATTATAATCAATGTAATGAAACAAGGCGTATGATTTGTTGATTGTAAAACTGATGATCTGCCCTGTAAACTTTCACTCAATCCACAATAAAAACCTTAAAAAAAAAAACCACAGAAAAGGCCTCATTACAAATCAGAGAGGCTCAAAGCAAAACAAGCAGGTGGGGAAAACAACGCTTAAGTACTTTTGATGGACCTCTAACATGGGCAAGGGTGCAAGAGAGCAAGCCCTCTCACATCACAATGAAAGGGGGCAGGGTGCTTCTTTAAAACCCTGGGATACTGCAGCATCCTACTCCTAAGAAATCTCTACAACAGACAAATGCAGAGACCAAGAGTGTCCGGGGTTACCAGAGGTATGTATGTGTTGGGGGTGGTACTGTTTAGGGGGCACTGAGTGTATGGAAAGGGTGATGAAAAATATTTGGAAGTGGTTGTAGGAAAAGGCTTTAAAAAGCACAGGGGATACACAGAGTAGAGAGGGATGGGCAACTTGGACATTGGCTACCCAAAATGGGGGAGGGACGGGGCTACAAAGGCAAGAAATGACTAGCTTACAAGCTTTCAAGAGGGAACCTAGAGCCAGGGGGTCTGGAGGAAGGCAGAATCTCCAGTGAGTAGTATCCAATCTGTCTAGGCGGAACTGATGAAATGAAATGAGGATAGGTGTCTTGTGATACAATAGTGAATAATTGTTATCAAGACTGCTTGTGAGGGTTGGAAATGTACAGGTAGATGTTTTATAGCAAGGAGGGGAGTGATTAACTTTTCAGTCTAGGAGCGGGGAGGCCTCTGGGACCATCAATGGAGAAGAGTCGAGAGGGGGACCCCACCCAAAGAAGCAGTGACGATGACGTGGAGAGATGGAGCAGTTGGGAACTTTAAATCCAGAGAGGGAGAGGGACTGTGTGCTGATGACCGGGGGTGGGGGTGGGGAGGTGGCAAGCTTGTAGTGTATACCCTTTGGTTAGCTGATGCATGGAGGGGATTGTAACCATGAAACGATATATGATAGGTTGAATGTAAAACTAATGTTCTCCCATAATCCATAATAAAACATTTTAAAAAAAAAGCACATGGGAAATGGAATGAAATTTAATTTTCCCACAGACTTTTTGAAGCCCCCTCCTACAACATGGTGAATGTAATTATCGCTAGCCACTGAATTACGGGAGTTCTAGTGTGGGCACTGTATGCAAAAGCGCTGGACAGCAAAGTTGGTTTGAATCGCAAGGTCGGCGGTTCAAGCTCACAAATCGCTCCTAGGAAACCCTATACAGGGTCACTGTAGGCTGGAACCAACTCAACAGAACTTAACAATCAACAACAACTGAATCATAGGTACACAAACAGGTGAACTGGCGAACGTTTTGCTACATTTCACAATAGCAACAAAGAAAAACTGGTAATACTCATTAAAGTTAAAAACACATATGCAAACCTTAAAAATTTATCTAACAGCATACTTTGGGTGCTGGGGAGGAGGGCATTTTACAAGAAGACGGAGGGGAATGTTAGAACAAAGAGGACTAGAGAACAATTAGGCAGGTTTGCATGGGCTAAGTGGGACAGAGGTAAAGAATAATGTATGCACAACCTTGGAATAACAGGGCTTTGGGATACAGGGATTGAGACACGGTTGGAATGGGGAAAGGGGGGAATAATATTAAGATGCTTGGCTGTCTTGAATCTTGGTTTCCCTGGCATACCAGTATAAAATAGACACTGGAGGGGGAGAGAAATAGCCAAAAATATCACCATAGAAAGCTTGTAAGTCCAACTTCTGTCTATAACTGATTGGTATACCTAAAATGGGGCTACAACATGCCCAGTGAAGGAGGCTTCCTGTGGAGCCTCTGCATTACATAAGACCATAGGTGGAATCCTGAACAGCATCCAGAATATTCTGAGGTGGGAAATTTCCACTTGAAAGGACGAGCAAACCAGCCTGGAGCAGCTGGAAGAATAGAAGATGCTTCTTGACAGAAAGACCAACAGGAAAAATACAAAACAATATGGGCAGACCGACTGATTACTACAAGAACAAGCAAGTTGCTCTCCCAGGAGACATCAAGGCAAGGGTCTCCTCAGGGTAAACACCCTTCCAAGACTAAGACTCAATGGGAATACACACTCTGATTGGTGACCACATTCATCACCAATAAGGGGAAGTGAGGGAAAAACAGCAATGAAGCTATGAGCTGTAAAGCTGTGCAGGAGCAAAAGGCCTCATCTTTCTCCCTCTGGGTGACTGGGCTGCTGAAAGTGCTGACCTTGCGGTTCCTAATCCACTGCTTATCCTGTAGAGCCACAGCACTCTCCGACAGGACAATACCAATAATACATTCAATGTATATAACTTAAGAAAATGCAATTTAGAACATCCAAGCAATGTGTTTCATAGGACCAAAATGAAGGTTATTTAAAAATTGCTTTAACAATTAAAAATATGTTTTCCTTTCTCAAATCCAAATGAGAACCTAGAATGGGGAGGAGGGGGAGGACCATCAAGGAAGAAGAGCAAGAACGGAATATGGGGCCCTATCCAGAGAAATAGTGACATCAGAGATGGAGGCAGAGATTACAACATGGAGCGATGGAGCAGCTGGGAACTCTAGACTCATGGAAAGTGAGCTGGCGGTCAGGAAGGAGGCAGGCCTGTACAATGTGCCTTTTGGTGGTTTAAATGATTATATATTCCTCAATAAGCGGAGGGGATTGCAATCATGGCAATGAAATGAAATATGACAGGATGAGTGCAAAGGCGATGGTCTCCCATGTAAACTACCACTCAATTCACAGTAAAAACTTCATAAACAATCCAAATAAGAGTATCATGCAATTCTGCAGACCAAACCACCCAAAACCAAGACAGAAACAAGCAATAATCCCTAGGAAAGCAGAGTTCCAAAGTGGGGCTCATGAACGGTACATCAGAGCATGGCTTTAAAATACAGCTCCACACACACACACACGTCACAGAAAAGACTCCCACACTCTGAGGTTAAACTCCATGGATACTATATTGAAGTATATGGCAGATGTTACCAGTGAATAGATTAGAGATTGTTCAACTTGAAATCTCAACTTGATTTTAAAAGATGCAATACTGTTCCCAAAAATGGAATAAGGAATGCAGAGTTGAAATGGGTCACTCCCAATCTACAATTTAACCCTTTAAGAATCTTAAACAAGGGAACTCTTAAAGTCTCTCCATAACCAGAATCGAGTTGATGGAACAGTGAGCTTAGTGTTTGGTAATGCCAAAACTACTGCTTTCTTTATGAATCATAAACAATGAATGTACAACTTAACAGTTGCAGGACAACCAAACGCTGAACACACAGAATAACAAACCCCCACTCAGACAAAAAAGTGAGCAACAGCTAAGAATCTAAATGTCCTAGTTTTGCTTCAAGTAGTTTCTATAAACTTGCCTAAATACAAATTTGAAGGTGAAATTGTATTACAATGTTAACTTAAAACGGACTCCTTAGACAAGGAGATTTAAAAATCAGGGACCAGGCACTGAATAAGGGGCCCTGGTAGTATAGTGGACTATGTGTAGTGGACTACGAGCCGGACTGCTAACCACAATGTCAACAGTTTGAATCTACCAGTCTCTCCATGGGAGAAAGATTAAGCTTTCTGTTCCCATAAAGATTTACAGCCTCAGAAACCCTATACAGGGTCGCTATGAGTTGGACCCACCTCAATGGTACCATCATCAGAGATTCAGTAGCCTCATAAATTTACTCAACCTCAAAATTTCTCTACCATGATAAGCCTTAAGGTAAAGTAACAGACATGAAAGCCATGCCCAACATGTACCAGGAGGCTTCATAAAGTTTACAGGAAAACCCCATTCTCCTTTGCAGATCACACTATTGCAATCTACAGATTTCTCAAGGGTTGATTTCCAGAAGCAGGTCCCAAGATCTTTCTTCCCAGCCTTTCTTAGTCTAAAGGTTCTGCTGAAACCCATTCTACATCACAGCAACGTCCAGTGCACACGAGTGGAACTGGCTGGGAATTGGACTCTCGTCAATTCACTGGGGGGTACTGTTAAGTACAGTCTAGTCGATTCAGACTCAGCAACCTCATAAAGGATTTCCAAGGGGCAACTCGTGAGACTGACCCGCAGACCTTTCAGTTCAATTCAACCTTGTGGTCCAGTGCATAATCCAGACCAGGATTCCTGTCAATTCACTATCAATCATCAAATCTGAGAATCAAATTCTCTCAGGGTTGGAAGTATCTTTCCTAAAGACTATCTGAAAACTGACTTCATTCACAACTACAAAGATCTATTGCTCTGTGTGTGTCTGGCTCTCCACTGTTCAAAACCACGAGAGAAGGACGAGCAACCCCCCACCACCACTCGGCACAGCTGTTTCTATTCAAGTCCTCAAACAACGTGGTCTCGGGATGTCTTCCCATTCTGAATGTATTGAGCACCCCAAAGAGAGTGGGGGATTCATGTCAATATCCATGCTATTAGAAATTATCAACAATATTTTTTAAGATATGCATTCTCAATCACATCAATAATAACTTTTTTAAACTTTTTGGGAAAAATAACTATTTTTCAAAACAAAAAATTTACTGAGAACAGTGACACTGTTTTACATTTTTACAAATATCTCAATTTCTGTAACAGAAAACAGCTGATTTTTCATGCCTACTTCCTCATCCAAACTGTTATTTTACATTGTTTGGGTTGAAATATATGGGGAAATTACAAAATCACACAGACACAATTATTTTAAATAATTGTGGATATTATTCTTTGATACTGTACCAAAACTCTACAACTGCACAATTTTTTAAACATTTTTCACAAAAATAATTTAAGTGACATTGTGTTCCATCAGTTTTAAGACTAATTACCATTACCCATCTCCAATGCAAAGCTCAGTATCCCGTAAATCATGAGATGCCCTCTCCCTCCTTCCTGCCCAGCCCTAGGCACTGTCTGTAGCCTCCATCTGTGCACTCGCTCACTCTAATACTGCTACGATCACAGTTATATCCTTTTGTGACAGCCATATTTCACATAGCATGGTGAGTTCACGGTTCATCCATGATGTAGCATGCACCAGGATTTCATTTCTCAGTACGGCTCATATTCCATCTGTACATATGTTTACCCATTCATTTGTTGTTGGACATTTAAATTATTTCCACCTTTTGGCTAATGTGCATAGTGCTGCAATGAGCACTGTTGTATATATATTTGTTTGAGTTCTGCTTTCAGATCTCTGGGCTATCACATGACAAGTTTACATTTAACTGTTTTGAGAAGCCACTACACTGTTCTCTGTAACATTTTACAGTCCCACCAGCAATGACGGAGGACTCCTGGTGCTCCACATCCTCATCAACACCTGTTGTTCTCAGTTATTTTAATCACAGCCACGTTAGCAGGTACACCAATACCACCTGTCGGTTTGTTGTACCGTGGTGGCTTGGGTGTTACTGTCATGCTAGAAGCTATGTCACTGGTATTTCAAAAACCAGCAGGAACACCCACGGTGGTGGACAAGTTTCAGCAGATCTTCCAGACTAGGGCAGAGACTAAAACAGACTAAGGAAAAAGAGCCAAAATATGATCGTGTGTATATCACACCTGATTTTAGGGACCATCTCAATAACAGATTTGAACAGATTTTGTGCCTATACACATGGACCTCACCAGATGGACGACACAGGAATCCAACTGACTACTCCTATGAAGGGAAAGAGTGGAGCAGCTCAGTATCATCAGCCAAAACACCACCAGGGGCCATCTGTGGAAAGACCATCAACTGTCACACTGATCATGTGTAAGTTGAGAGGTGAACTACTTCTGAAAGGTTAGCCACTGACGACCTTATGGATAGCAGCAGAACAGTTGTTGATACAGTACTGGGAGACGAGTCCTTCATGTTGGAAGGCACTCAAAATATGACGAAGGAATACATGCCTCCTCAAGGTAGAGTTCACCTTAAGAGATACAGATTCAGTCAAACAGCAAGACCTTCACTTGCTAATGGGGCATGGCTCAAATGAGAAGAAACAGCTAAAAACATCTATTAATAATCTAAATGTGGCATGTTAGAAGTACGAATCAAGAAAAATTAGATGTGGAAAACTATATGTATCGCGTAAAGATCCATACACTTAGCATTCGTCCACTGATGTTAGCACTACAAGATTAGGACTGGACTGTAAGGACAGTTTGAAGCCCAAAGTCAATGGTTCAAACTAACCAGTTGCTCCTGAGAAACCCTAGACAGGGTAGCTATGAGTCAAAACCAGCTTGACAGCACTTAAGGTAAACACAATAAAAACAAATTTTGAAGCATATGACTTACTATACTGGGAATGACAAATTCAAGAGGAATGGCAAATCATTCAAAAGAACATTTCAACTGACCAAAGCAATTTACACATATAATGCAATCCCAATCCAGATCCCAACAACATTCTTCAAAGAGATGGAAAAAACAATTACAAACTTTATATGGAAAGGAAAGAGACCCAGGATAAGCAGAGCACAGCTTAAGAAGAAGAATAAGGTTGGAAACCTCTCACTCCCCGACTTCAAAATTTACTACACAGCTACAGTGGTCAAAACAGCTTGGTACTGGTACAATGAAAGCTACAAAGATCAATGGAACAGAATTGAGAATCCAGAAATTAACTCATCTACATACAGCCAACTGATTTTTGACAAAACACCTAAATATCTCACATGGGGAGGTGATAGTCTCTTCAATAGATGGTGCTGGCAGAACTGGAAAACAATATGCAAAAGACCGAAACAAGACCTTCACCTCACACCTTATACAAAAACCAACTCAACATGGATTAAAGACCTAAATGGGAATCCCAGAATTAAAGCCATCAATGAAAAAATAGGGGCAAATGTGAGGGCATTAATTCAGGGAATACACAGACTACAAACATTTTGAAAACTACACAAACAAAAGTAGACAAAATAGATGAGTGGGACATACTAAAAATTAAAAACTTATGTGCATCAAAAGACTTCACCAGAAGAGTAAAAAGGGAACTCACAGAATGGGAAAAATCTTTTGCAATGACACATCAGACAAGGGACTCATTTCTAAAATATATAATAAACTACAACACCTGTACAAGAAAAAGACAAATAACCCAATTTAAAAATGGGCACAAAACATGAACAGACATTTCACCACGGAAGAAGAGATCTGGGCAGCAAACAAACATATTAAGAAAAGTTCACGATCACTAGCCAAGACTAAGACTCAATGGGAATACACACTCTGATTGGTGGCAAATCGGACTGCAAACCTCAAGGTCAGCAGTTCGAAACTACCAGCTCCTCCGCGGGAGAAAGAGGGGGCTTTCTGCTACCGTAAAGATTTACAGCCTCGGAAACCCTGTACAGGGTCGCTATGGGTCGGAACCGACTCGACGGCACTTAACAACAACAAGGGGAAGTGAGGGAAAAACAGCAATGAAGCTGCGAGCTAAGCCCTACAATGTTCAATAGACTCCTGTGAACCCGGGTGGAGACCTGGGGACTCTTGGGCCCAGAGTCAGTGACATAGCCACAGAGGACTAGAGTGGAGAGTGAAGCGTCCAGCTGATAAGAAGAGAGGGCATATGCACAAGAACACCCACACTTGCAGATAATACCCACTTGACCTGGCTTCCATGACTGGATGATCAGAACTCAACTAGAAGAAGAAAGAAGAGGAAAAAAAGGGTAATCTGATACAATTTGATGAACTTGATTTACACCTGTGGATGCAGTAGCTCAAAAGAAGGTATAAATCTTTAAAGCGAGGATCATTCCCATCCCCTCCATACACAGAGTAGACAGGGATGGGCAACTTGGACATTGACTACCCAAGGTGAGGGAGCTACAAAGGCAAGAAGTGACTGGCTTACAAGCTTTCAAAAAGGAACCTAGATCCAGAGGGCGTGGAACAAGGCAGAATCTCCACTGAGTAGTATCCAATGTGTCTAGGCAGGGCTGATGAAAGGAAATGCGGATAGGTCTCTTGTGATACAATAGAGTATAATTATTATCAGGACTGATTGTGAGGGTTGGAAATGTAAAAGTCAATGTTTTGTAGCAAAAGGAGGGGAGTGATTAACTTTTCCATCTAGGAGTGGAGGTCCCTGGGACCATCAAGGAAGAAGAGTGGAGAGCGGGACCCTACCCAGAGAAGCAGTGATGCATGAGATGGAGGCAGAGACGATGATGTGGAGAGACGGAGCAGCCGGTGACTTCAGACCCAGAGAGGGAGAGGGGCTGTGTGCTGACTACCGGGGAACAGGCTTGTAGTGTATACCCTTTGGTTGGCTGATGATGCATGGAGGGGATTGCAACCATGGCAATGAAACAATATACAGTAGAATGAATGTAAAATTAATGTTCTCCCATGTAAACTACCCCATAATTCACAATAAAACATTAAAAAAAAAAGATCATTTTAAGATTTACCATGAAGTACAATGCTGTCTGTTATATATAGCGTAATATCCATCCCTATCTATGTCCACTGGGAAGGACTAGTTAATAGCACTATTATTTCCATTTGTGCAGTAACCACTAAAGTCAGAGGGGGTGACACAGAAGAACTGCACCAACTTCTTCAGTCTTTAACTGGTCAAACATGCAATCAAGATGCACTGGCAACTGCTGGTGATTGGAATGCGACAGTTGGAAGAGAGGAAGGACATTAGTTGGAAAACATGGCATTGGTGATAGAAATGATGCTGGATATCACATGATGGAATGTTGCAAGATCAATGACTTACTCATTGCAAATACTTTTCGTCTATATATACAGCAGCTGTAAACATGGACCTCATCAGACGGAATACAAAGGTATCAAGCTGACTATATCTGTGGGAAGAGACTACAGAAAAGCTCAATTGCTCATATGAAAGTGCAGACTGAAGCTGAGGAAAGTTACACCAAGTCCACAAGAGTCAAAATACGACCTTGACTAGATCCCACCTAAATTCAGAGACCATCTCAAAAACAGATTTGATGCTAAAGAATGAACATCAGAAGATTTATAGGATGACATCAAGAACATCATATAGAACAAAAGGTCATTAAAAAGACAGGAAAAAAGAGAAAAGACCAAAATGGATGTCAGAAGAGACTATGAAACTGGCTCTCCAGTGTAGAAAACTAGAACAAACAGAAGTAATGAGAAAGTAAAAGAGTTGAACATAAAATTTCAAAGGGCAGATCAAGAAGACAGTGTGTTACAATAAAATGTGCAAAGACCTGGAGATAAAAAAATCAAATGAGAAGATGTTCAGAGTTTTTCAAGCAGAAAGAACTGAAGAGAAAAATTCAAGCATCAACTTGAAATACTGAGAGATTTCATGGGCAAAATACTGACTGCAGAAAACATCAAAAGAAGACAGAGAGAATACACAGAGTCACAAAACCAAAAAGAAATGGTCATCCTCTTGCATTCTCATGTTAACGGCAGGCAACAGATAACTGCTGCCACCCAACTGCTTGCAGACCGGTTGGTTCCTGGTTGGTTCCTGGGCGGCAACCAGTTTGGCAATTTAGAACATTCAGCACACCAAGCCCCTCACCCTGGAGAGCACCATCAACCTATACTAGGTGGGCAAGACAGAGTCCTTCAAGACTGAGTCACTGATGACTACAATGGTAAATGTGTGTGTTTATGTGCCATGGAGTCGATTTCGATTCATAGCGACCCTGTACAGGGTTTCTAAGGCTATAAATCTTTACAGGAGCAGAAAGCCTCATCTTTCGCCCATGGAACCGCTGGTAGTTTTCAACTGCTGACCTTGAGATTAGCAACCCGATTCGTAACCACTACATTAACTGGTGGAGACCAAATTTTGAACCTCCTCAGTATCCATATAATCCTGCACATATTACAAAACCTACGAAACATAAAAAGTTGTTTCTGGTTCAACTTCAACAGAAAGCCTTGTTTACAGTTCCAGAAATTACCAACTGGTAGCTGCACCATTATTTGAATTGTATGACAATGCACCAGGGCACGGACCCTTCATATCTAGTCTCCCTCAACTCTTAAGCAGATTTAATTTTGTGTACAACTTAATTCCTGTGCAGTACAGAAGTAAAAGAAGCCGTCTCTGTGAACACAGCTATCCACGGTGCTAAATAATAAACATGGTTGTTGTTATGTGTTGTGGAATCAGATCCAACTCACAGCGACCCTCCATAGGGTTTCTGAGGTACAAATCTTTACAGAAGCAGAACGCCTCATCTTTCTCCCGCAGAACAGCTGGTAGTTTCGAACTGCTGACTATACTATCAGAGCTCCTTAATAACATGGTAGACAAGGGTTTTGGTTTTGTCTCTTTCCCAATCCCTAAATTACTTTCTGTGTGAATAGCAGAATTAATAGGACTAGCTAGACAGTGGTGTAAAGAAATGTGGTATCTCATTCACTTTGGATTCCACTCATACTTTTTTGTACAACATTAAACAAGTGGACTTCTTTCTATTTGTTTTGTTGTTGTTGTTATTGTTGGTTTTTTACTTCACATTAAACTCTAAAAACTTAAGAGAGAAAGGGTCAATATTCAACCATTTTAAGAGGTTAACATATGATCACGAACCAAAGCTACTGAAGAAAGGAGGCCCAAGCTGCCCGGAAAGCACTGAAGAAAAAGCAAGCTCCAGGGGCTGACCGAACACAAACGGAAACCTTTCAACAAACTGAAACAGCACTGAAGGCGCTCACTCATCTTCCAAGAGATTTGGAAGACAGCTACCTCGCCAACTGACTGGAAGAGACGCATATTTATGCTCATTCCAAAGGAAGGTGATCCAATGGAATGAGGAAATCAAACACTATCATTAATACCAAGTAAAACCTTGTTGAAGATAATTCAAAAATGGCTGCAACCGTCCATCATCAGGGTACTGCCAGAAATCCAAGCTAGGTTCAGAAAAGGGCATGGGATTCGGGGTGTCACTGCTGACGTCAGATGCATCTTGGCTGAAAGCAGAATATATCAAAAAGCTGTGTACCTGTGCATAGACCAAGAGGACAGTCTTCAAACAGAACAAGGAGGTGATCTGTGTGTGTTAGGTGTCATCGTGTCAGTCCCCCCTCACAGCAGCCCTATGAATGAAACACTGCCAGATCCTGCCTGCATCATCCTCACAACTGTCATGTTTGAGTCCTTTGTCACGAATGATGTGTAATCGGGGTTGCATCCTTTTACCATACTTATTCTGAGTTAATAATCCAAGATGCTGGGCTATCTAAAGAACACACCATCTTTATTTTTGGAAGTTTCATGAACAACCTGTGATATAAAGAGGGCACAACCTTGCTTGCTTAAAGTGAAGAGGACCTGAAACACTTACTGATGCAGACTAAAGAATGGAGTCTTCAGTAAGGACTGCACTCAATGGCAAGAAAACAAAAATCCTCACATCTGGATCAACAAGTAACATCATGCTCAGTGAAGACAAGATTGAAATTGTTAAGGATATCATTTGACTTAGATCCACAATCAACACTCAGGGAGGCAGCCGTCAAAAAAATCAGACAACGGATTTCTTGGCAAATTTGCTGCAAAACACCTTGAGAGCATGAGTGAAGCCATTGTGAGACCTTAACAAAATAACTGAGCACTGCCAGAGACGTGCCCTACACACATCTGTACTCCCCTTGTTTACTAAGATGTATGCTGTTGGCAGAGGCAGGGCTTGACGGCGGCTAGGGCGCAGGTGCAGTGAAGTTTGTCATCAGCCATACCAAAGAATACCAGGCAAAGCAGATCCAGGGCTGAGCTCCAAAACTGAGAACCACATAGCTAGGAATATTTTTAAAAGTTTGAAGGCTTACAGCTAGTGGAACTTGAAGCTGAAGTAAGAAATCGCATACTTTTGAATCTGCCGGGCTAGGAAGCCCTGAGCCGACATCTTGGGCAAGACCAAATGGTAAGACCAAGCGGGGGAGCAGAAACACCATGGGAAAACGCCGCAGGAACCATGGAGCAAAGGTGGACAATACACTTTGCTCTGATTTTCTTTTCTTTTGGTATCTGGTCATCTGCCTCCCCCAACCCCAATGTTTGTGCACCTCTATTCTGGTAACGAGAGGGGGAGCCTGAGCAAGTGGACACCCCCCACCCTCACCACTGGTGGATTCTTCTGCCACACATGCGCACAGATACTCAGATCAACAGCAGGCCCTGAACATTTTTTGGGGTTTTTTTGTTGTTGTGTATTTTTTTTAATACGGGAAAGGCCAGGACAGAGCTGTAGAGACAGAAAGAGAGTTTAAAAACAAAACAGGCTGAAAATTAAATTAACGCCTGAAGTATAGCCTAACAACCAACAATGGCATCTTGAAATCTCTCAGGCAGCTTTGAAAGCAAGAAGCTGAAGAGAGGGCAGTAAAGTCATACTCATATTAGGCTACAGAATTTTTTTCCCCTTCTCTCCCTCCTCTCCCTTTTCAGTGATTACAGACTGCAGTATTCAGCCTAGTTTTGTTTGTTGTTGGGTTTTGTTTTTTGCTTTGTTTTTCTTGTTTTTTGTCTGCTGGTGTGTTTTGCTGTTTTATGCTCCCCCTTCTACCTTTGGGGGACTCTTTCTCTCCTGCTGCGATATTGTCAAGCTACAATCATACTCTATAAAACACCAAAACCCAGGCAAAAGCCAATACCAACTCCCAAATACCAGGGAGGCAGACAACACCTTGAAAGTTACTCTGCGTTAAGCAATAAGAAGAGTGAAAAGGGAAGCCCACATCCTAATCACATCTACCTGGAAGCAATCAGAAAGCATAAAAAAATACCAAATCCAAAAAAATAAATCACATACTCAAGTATTAAGGCCACAGATAAACACTTAACACGTCCAAGAAGGAAAAGCAGATGACCATATCAGCACATGTTCAGACACAAGATAAAATGTCTGAGACAAATGACCTAGAGGTACACCTAGGTCATTCTGGAAGGAAGGCAGGTCTTGGAAATGCCTGAGAGGGAATTCAGAAAAATGATTATATTACAATGGAGTTGAGAAAAATAAGGAAGACGTTGGGAAAGCGCTAAAGGAACAATCAAACAAGATAGATACAGCATTGGAAACAATTCAAAACCTACAGAAATACGTCCAAATGATCAATAAAAGAATATGAGAAATAGACAATACTCTGAAAGATCAAAGAGTAGAATAGAATGGAAGAGAAGGAAGACTGAGGGTAAGACTGAGGAATTCGCACTGACCGCCTAAGACAGGCAGCGTCCCTTACACAAATAATAAATAAGGGGGAATCGGATGCAGACCGTGCAGACCCGGTCAGGAGCTCAAGGCCCTGTGGGCCCAAGCGTTGCAGACTGCCCAAACCATAGGCTCTGAGGATCAGACTTTAGCCACCTAGCAAACATAGCAAACTGTCCCTCATCTGATTAGTCAGTTATGCTTGTTAGTAATCGCATACATGAGCCCTGGATATCCACAGATAAATGTAAAAACCTTCCCTAAAAGCCAAGACTGTAAATTCCAAAAAGGCAAAGTCCCCCCACCACCCCCCCAAAAAAAAAAACCTAAAGAGGATAGAGAGAAATACTGTTAATTGATGATGTATGGAGGGGATTATAATCAATGTAATGAAACAAGTCATATGAATGGTTGAATGTGAAACTGATGATGTGCCCTGTAAACTTTCACTCAATCCACAATAAAAACCTTAAAAAAAATAATTAATTCTGAGAAAAAAAAAACAAAAAAAACTTATGTGCATCAAAAGATTTCATCAAAGGAGTAAGGGAACCCACAGAATAGGAAGAAATCTTTTGCAATGACACATCAGACAAAGGACTCATTTCTAAAATATATAGGAAACTACAACACCTCTACAAGAAAAAGACAAATATCCCAATTTTAAAATGGGCACAGGACATGAACAGACACTTCACCAAGGAGAAGATCCAGGCAGTCAACAAATATATGAAGAAATGTTCATGATCACTAGCCACTGTTGTTGTGAAGTGCCGTCAAGTCGATTCTGATGCATAGAGACCCCGTATAGGATTTCCGAGGAGCAGCAGGTGAGCTTGAACCACCAACCTTGCAGTTCAAACAGCTTTGCTGTCTAGGACATTAACTCACAGCGTCACACCAGCACTAGCCATTAGAGAGATGCAAATCAAAACAACAATGAGATTATCATCTCACACCAACAATAACAGCAAGATCAAAAAAGTAGAGGACAATAAATGCTGGCGGGATGTGGAGAGACTGGGACCCTCTTGTACTGCTGGTACGACTGCAAAATGGTCCAACCTCTCAGCAAAGCAATATGGCGCTTCCTCAGAAGGTTGGGAACAGAAATACACCTTATGATACAGCAATTCTAAGAGATACGAGCCATAACACGAGAAGATATATGCAAAACAATGTTCATAACAGCACTATTTACAATAGCAAAAAG
>NW_006408543.1:2830168-2843202 GCF_000296735.1 Chrysochloris asiatica | reverse complement strand
GGGGGAGGGGAGTGTATGGGGCGGGTTTATAGCGTGTACCCTGTGGTCGGTTGATGATGCATGGAGGGGATTGGAACCATGGCGGTGAAACAATGTACGGTGGAATGAATGTAAAACTAAAGTTCTCCCGTGTAAACTATCATATGATTCACAATAAAATATGGAGAAAAAAAAAAGATACTGCAGAGACAAAAAAACAAACAAACAGATGTATGCTATTATAACGTCAACAGTTGCCTTGCTCCCTCATTGTGTGGTTTCTGAAAGAATAAACCCAGACACACAGGCACTGAGAGTTAACCCTTCTGAGATGTTTGTCAGGGCATCCAGGAATCCTGGTGTGGCACTGCAGAACAAGCACTAGGGCCCAAGACTGGTTTGAAACACCAGATGCTCCTCAGAACCCTAGACAGGGTCGCTATGCGTAGTAACAGACTTAAGGGCACTTAACAAGTCGTCCCTGGAAAGAGACTTCTTTAAGGTGTTAAACAGCAAAGAGGTCTGACCCAAAGCATAGTATTTTCAATCATCTCATATGCATATGAAAGTTAGGCAATGACTAAGGAAGAATGGAGAAGAATCGATGCATCCGTATTACGGTATTGGAGAAGAATGTTTAGTCTTCTTTAGGGACTGCCAGAAGAACAAATTTGTTTTGGGCGAAGTGCAGCCAGAATGCTCCTGACATTTTTCTCTCATACTTCAGACATACTATCAGGAGCAGGCAGTCCCTAGAGAAGGATGTTATGCTTGGTACAGTGGAGATCATTGCTGCTGCCACTGGGTCAATCCATCTTGTCGGGGGGTCTTCTTCCTTTACCCTGACCTCCACTGTACCAAGCATAACATCTTTCTCTAGGGACTGCCTGCTCCTGATAGTATGTTTGAAGTGCTCAACAACTGTGAGAAGGTGGCAAGAGCCAGCAGTGTTTTGTTCTGTTGAGCAAAGGGTAGCTATGAGTTGGAGCCAACCAGACAGCCCCTAACAAGAGTTCCTGAGCAGGACATCAGGTTCAGTAAAGCAGAGGGTCACTAAAATGAGGACAACCCCATGAGATGGACTGACACAGTGACTGTAACAGACTCAACATAGCAGCAGATTGTGAGACCAGTGAGGACACAGAGTCCTAACGAGGGACAGCTAATGAGATCAAGTATCTTCTCGTCCACTTACTGGCCATTTGTTGTTGGGCTTTTTGTTTGTTTGGTGTTTTTTGGTAAAATGTCTAAGTACTTAATCATTTTATAAATTGGGCTGCTTGTGGTTTCATTGATAAGCTGTAGACATTTTTTATATAGCTGATGTTAAACCCTTATCAGATACATGTTGTTAAGTGCTGTCAAACAGGTTCCAACTCACAGCTATCCTTATATAGGGTTTGCAAGAAGTGGCCGGTAGTTTTGAACCATCAACCTTGCGGTTAACGATCCAGTGCTTATCCTACAGTGCCACACCAAGACGCCATCAGATGCATGGTTCCCCAAAATGTTCTCTCAATCTATAGGCTGTCTCTTCACTTTGCTGATAAAGTCGGGAGATGCAGAAAAGGTTTTCATTTTGATGAGGTCCCTTTTAGCTATTTTGTATTTTGTTGCTTGTCCACTGCTGAGAAGTCATTTCTCAAGATTAGGTCTAATACAGAATTTGAAACACATCAAAAAGCTTTGCATTCTGCTACATTAAAATCTATCAAGCCACCTTGTGTACGATTTTATTACGCCATGGTTGGTCATTTAGAAAACAAGGGTTTACTGACAAATGCCTACCTTCCAAATGCTGACCATCTTATACAAAATCCCAGAATCCTATTCGTTAGTATTGCCAATCTCCTCAGAGGCATCTTTGGAGTACTACTAGAACCCATCAAACTCACAATGGCAAGCAAAAACAGGCTTTCCAAAACTCTCATTTTTGCTTGAAGGCTCAAATTTTATCACTGGCCACAAATACCGTCTGTTGTTTTCCTTCAAGGGATGGTTTGTCACTTGCTCTTTCTATTTCAAAACCACTAGTTTAACTCACAGAAGTCCTGGTGTGGGGCTATAGGATACGCTGGACTGCTAGCCACACAGTCAGCAGTTCAAATCCACTAGCTGCTCCTTGGACACAGGGTCGCTAAGAGTAGGAATGACTTCATGGCACTTATCACCAACAAAACTGTCAGAAAAATGTAAAGTAAGAAAAGGTTGTTGCTGTTTGCTTTAACTGTGAACCTGCAGAGAGGAACAAGGCCAGGACAAGTAGCGGCACCAGCAGAAGGCTCTGCCGCCACTGTTCTTCGGAAGACACAGACAGACACCTTTACCTACCAGAGACTTCTGCACCATCAGTGCAAAAATAGCACCTCGGTGTTAGGATGAAAGTAGTCTGGATCTTTGGTACCCACCTCTGAAAGAATCTCAGGGACCCCCCAGAGCAAACTGTTAAGAATACCACTCCACAGCAGTCCGAGCTACCACCAAGCTCCAATTTTTTCAATGAAGATTGCACGTCTTGTCCCTTTTCCTGAAACCCCCTAGATATTTGGGCAACTTTATGAAGACTCTCTTCTGGTACATTCAGATGTGACGTGAGTGCTAGACCACTCACAGTGGTCATGTGCCTTAAAGTCTTTTCACTAGCACTGTGAGGGCAAGACTGCTGACTGCAAAACTATTCTGAGCAGCTTGGACAGGGCAGACACAGGAAAACTTCCCACCAGGGCACTTCCTTTTATTCAGACAGTAGTGCTTAATCAGAAGCAGGGTGGCCCCAGGGCACCCTTGGTAACATGGAGGCGTTTTTGATGGTCACAACTGAGGATTGGGGGGATCGCTTCTTCTAGTGCTGAGTAGCAGGAATAAGTCAGGGATGCTAGGAAACATCCCACAATGCACAGGTCAACCCCATGCAAGGGATTATCCCGACAAAAACATCAGTATGATTGTCTAGGTTAGAAAACCTTATAGTAATATCGATCCCAAGACAAACTAAAATCCTCACAATGAGATCTATAAATAGCATCATAAATGGGGGGAAGTGAAGTTGTGAATTATTTCACTCTACTTGTCGTTAAGTGCTATGGAGTCAGTTCTGACTCACAGCAACCCTGTATAGGATTTCTAAGTAGTTCTGGTGAGTTTGAACCACCGACCTTGTGGTTAGTAGTCAAGTGCTTATCCTAGAGCACCATAACAGGACTCATTGTACTTAAAGGTGAACAATCAACATCCACAGAAAAAGCAGTCAAGAAATCAAATGATACATTGCACTCAGCAAATCTGCTACAAAAGATCGCTTTAAAGAATGAAAGAGCAAAGGGGTCACTTTGGTGACTAAGGTGCACCTGATGGTGGCCCCAGCCAGGACCCTCCCAATCACCTCCCATGCAAGAAAACGTGAACTCTGGTTTTGGGGAAAATACTGAATATACCATGGATTGTCAAAACAAGTAAACCATTCTTAGAAGAAAAACCACCAGACTGTTTCTTAGAAGCAGGATGGTGTGCCTTGTGTGATTTGCTCCCTTTGGACAAGTCCTTCTTGTTGTTACATGCTGTCGAGTCGGTTCTGACTCATAGCGACCCTGTGTAGGGTTTCTGAGGAGTGACTGATATATTTGAACCACCGACCTTGCGGTTCAATTGCGGGTGTAGGGTTTCTGAGGAGCGATTGATGTAATTGAACCACCGACCATGCGGTCCAGTGCATTACCCTAAAGAGCTACTCCTCTGTTGTTGTTAAATGCCGTCGAGTCGATTCCAACCCATAGCGACCCTGTATAGGGTTTCCAAAGAGCAGCTGGTAAACTTGAACCGCCGCCCTTGAAGTCTGGCGTATTAACCCACAGCGCCACACTAGGACTCCAGAGCTACTCCTTAGGAAGGACTAATCACTATAAAAGGGCATCACCTATGGTACGGCACCAAAAAATGAAAAGCAGCCCTCAATGAAGTGGACTGACACAGTGCACAATGCATCAAATGTACTGTTATGGACCCAATTGTTATTGTTGGTAAGTGCTATCAAGTCAGCTCTGCCTCAGAGACCGGAGAGTCTCAACTGACAAACTTCTGATTCAAATCAACCCTGCAAGGCCGCACCAGGACTCCAAGGGCAGAACTGTGTTGTTACTGTTAGTTCTGTAAAGTGCCAGTCTTATGCCACCTCACAGTGACCCTGTACAGTTTCTGAAGAGCAGCTGAGGGGTTTGAAATGCTGACCTTGTGGTTCACAACCCAATGCTTATCGTACATTCCCACACCAGGAATACATCCTAACCTCTATTGCCTGTAAGAGCTCTGATAGCATAGTGGATGACAAACTGAGTTCCTAACCTCGCAGTTAGCAGCTTGAAACTACCAGCTGCTCAGCGGAAGAAAGATGAGGCTTTCTGCTCCCACAAAGAATTATGGCCTCGGAAACCCTATGCAGGGTCACTATGAGTCAGAAATGACTTCCAAAGCACAAACCATCACCACCATCATTGCAGTTAGTTATAATCCATTTGGGAAAAGGTTGTCTTTAAAACGTTAATGATACAGGATGAGTGCAGTGTGTGTTTTGAGTCCATCTCTTTGGAGACATAAAAGGCAAGCAAGCAAGCCCAGGAGAAATAAGGTATGGCGATCTCCAAGGCCGCAAGCAGGATCAGCTTAAGAGACCAGGGCATTTTTCCAGAGCCAACAGAGAACGTTCCCCTCAAGCCAAAGCTCTGAATGAGATTTCTAGCCTCCAAAAATGTGAGAAAATCCATTTTTGTTACAGCCATCCACTTGAGAACTACTTCTGTCAGAGCAGCACCACAAAACTGAAAGATAGAGCAGAGGTAGTGCAGAACGAACCTGGCAGCCTTTCCTTGTCTCACGCAATGGTCATGAGTGGAAGGCAACTCAGCAGTACCAACAACATTCAGAAGACCGTTTAACACCAGGATTCTTAAATCATATCAGTCTCTCTAAGGTTATAGATGACATTTAGACAAAGTAAGAACACTTGGGTGTAATGTTTCATAATGACCAAAATTCAATAATCTACTCTGACTTAATCCTGTCTGACAACTCTATTACCAGCCCCTTAAAACTCTCCAACCCAAATTTAACAGTATTACCAAAAATGAAAGGAAATGTCCAACCAAGAAACTAGAAAACTAAATTAACGGCAGTAACAACTGTATATGAGCAACAAAACTACTGAGGAAGACCTGTTTTCTCTAACTAGATGACCTTTGCTCTAGATTTCTACTGTTTGCTTCCAATGAATTAGGCTGCACTTAGCTTAAAAATGAGAGGCAAAGACAATGAACACAGGCCGTATGTACACTCCTCCAGAAACAGGCCCTGGAAGGCAGTATGATTAGAGACATCTGATGCCCCCAACTCTGTCTTCCATGTTATACATCTGAATAGTTCACAAAGAATTTGAAGCACTTGGGTCGTTAATAGAAATGTATTATCTTCCATCCCCAAAGAATGCTGGGGGGAAAACTTTTAGTTCCTAAATATAAAGGCACAAATTCGGACTGAAACGGTTTCTTCTCTGAGTGTACATCTCCTATCACTGATCCATCTGTAATACTGACAGCATGATTATCTTCAAGCGAAGTCACTTTACAAATAAATAGCACAGGGTCAACACTCAAAAATCAGCTCAATTTCTGTGTCAGCAATGAGAAATCCTAAAGGAAAATTAGGGAAACAATGCCATTTACAATTACATCTAAAAGGATAAAATACCTAAGAATAAATCTAAACAGGGACACGAAGGACTTACACAATGAAGAGATTAAAGGAGACTTCAACAGAAGTCCGTTCTATGCTCATAGATTAGAGGATTTCACACAGTTAACACATCAATGTCATCAATACTATCCAAAGTGATCTACAGATTCAACACCAGTCCATTCCGGTCAAAATTCCAACAGCCCTCAGAGAAAAGGCAATCCTGAATTTCATATGGAATGGCTAAAATAATACTGAAAGAGAAGAGCAAAGTAGGAGAACTCAACCATCCCAATTTTAAATCATACTATACAGCTGGTATGGCGTTATAGGATCAACACTGGGCTGCGAACCAGAAGGTCAGCAGTTCAAACCCACCAGCTGCTCCTCAGAAACCCTGGGTCGCTGAGTCAGAACTGATTCAACGGGCTCAACAGCACTTAACAACAATACAGCTACAAGGTCAAAGGTTCAAACCCACCAGCTATGCCTTGGAAACCCTATACAGTGTCACCATGAATGGAACCAACGAACAGCTCTCAACAAAATACAACTACAAGGAGGCCTGGTGGTACTATGGATTAGGCTGTTAATCACAAGGTTGGCAGCTCAAACCCACCAGGGGAAAGATGAGGCGGTCTACAATCTCAGAAATCCTACATAGGTTCACTATAATTCGGGTTCGACCCAAGGAAACAGTTATACACCTGTTGTTGAGTGCCGTGGCGTTGGTTCCGACTCATATCAACACTGTATAGTGTTTCTGAGGCTCAGCTGGTGAGTTTGAATGGCCGACCTTGCAGTTCAAACCCAGTTGCAGTCGAGTGCTTATCCTACAGCACCACACCAGGACTCTGCGCCACAGCTACAGTAATGAAAATCGTCTGGGAAGGGGACAGCAATAGACACACAGACCAACGGAACAGAACTGAGAGTCTAGAAACGAAGCCACAACTGATTTCTGACCAAGGTTCTAGGGCCCACTCAATGAGGAAAGAAGGGCCTCTTCATGTTCAATAAATGATCCTAGAGAATGGGATTGCCAAATGCAGAAAAAGTAAAACAGGACCCATGCCTCACACCATCTACAACAACAAATTCAAAATGATGGAAGACCACTGAAACAAACTAAAACCATCAAACTCTTAGAACACCAACCAGGTACAAAGCTGTCAGACCAACTTCCAATAATGGATTACCTACCAGGCCAGAAAATGTACACGCAGTAACAGACAAAACTGATAAAACAGAACCTAAGGAAAATTGAAAACTTACATTTATCCGAAAACATTACCAAAAAGGTGAAAAATAAGCTACCAATTGGGAGGGTATTTTCGGAAACAATATATTTGACAGGATTCTAATAACCAAGATACAAGATGACTTCAAAACGTTCATGGAAAAATGGAAAAGACACATTAATTTTTACACGAAATTCCTGAAGCCCACACACACATACATATATCACTTCAGCCACTTAACAAAAAGACAAATAACCTAATCATAAAACGGACAAAGGACTTGTACAGACATTTCGCCAACTGGACAAATGGAACCAAATACATGAAGAGATGCTCAGCATCATTAAACAACAGGGAAGCATGTTAAAACCACTACAGTACCATTTCATTCCCACAGAATGACTGCAAAGAACAGGCTGTTGTTATTGTGTTGCTGTGAAGTGCTGTCAAGTCGGTTCCCATAGAAAAATTAATCATGCTCATGAGAAACCAGTACACAGACCAAGAGGCAGTTGTTTGAACATGGCAAGGTGATACAGAATAGTTCAAAATCAGAAATGGTGTGTGCCTGGTATATATGCTTCACCATACTTATTCAACCTGTATGCTGAGCAAATAATACGAGAAGCTGGGTTCTATGAAGAAAAACATGGCATCAGGATTGGAGGAAGACTCATTAACAACCTGCGATATGCCGATGATACAACCTTGATCGCTGAAAGTGAAGAGGACTTGAAACATTTACTTATGAAGATTAAAGAGCACAGCCTTCGATATGGATTGCATCTCAATGTCAAGAAAACAAAAATCCTCACCACTGGACCAATAAACAACATTCTTATCAATGGAGAAAAGATTGAAGTTGTCAAGGACTTCATTCTTCTTGGATCAACTATCAACACTCGCGGAAGCAGCAGTCAAGAGATCAGACGACGTATTGCACTGGGCAAATCTGCTGCACAGGAACTTTTTAAAGTGTTGAAGAGCAGAGATGTCAGCTTGAGGACTAGGGTGCGCCTGACCCAGGCCATTGTGTTTTCAATAGCCTCATATGGATGCGAAAGCTGGACAGTGAATAAAGAGGATCGTAGAAGAATTGATGCCTTTGAGTTGTGGTGTTGGAGGAGAATACTGAAAGTGCCATGGACTGCCAAAAGAACCAATAGATCTGTTTTGGAAGAAGTGCAGCCAGAGTGCTCCTTGGAGGCCAGGATGGCTAAGCTTCGTCTCTCCTACTTTGGACATATTGTCCGGAGGAAACAATCGTTGGAGAAGGATGTCATGCTGGGTAGGGTGGAGGGTCAGAGAAAAAGAGGAAGACCTCCAACGAGATGGATCGGCCAGGTGGCATCATTGATGGACTCAAGCTCGGCGAACCGCCTGGGGGAGCACCGACCACCTTTCTGGGATCCCCCTGAAGCCCTCATCTGGGAGCCGAACACACGCTCGGTGGTCGGGAAGAGACGCCGCCGCCCCCAGCCAGATTCCCCACAAAAGCCAGCCCCTCCACGATGCACGTCACTTACTGGTTTGTTCTTTAAAAATTAACCAGGAAAAGTTTTTTTTTAACGTTTTCACCAAGCCCCTAAGGGTCACGGCCGCCGGCCAGGCCCGAGGGGAGCGAGCGCAAACAGCCCCGGTCCGAGCCCGCCGAGTCTCGCTCCCGACGATGGCAGAGGCGGCGGAACGGGCCGCGGGTCCTACGCACCAGGCAGACGCCCCCGAGCCGGCTCCTCACGCGGCTCCGTGGGGCCCTCGGAACAGCCCGGGCCGCCGGGCATTGTTTCCGGCGCGGCCTCGACAGAAAGAACCGGCCGCCGCCGAGCGGGGTCGAGCTGGGGGCGGCGCGGGCCTGAGGCGCCGAGCACCTCGACCGGCGGCCCCCGAGGATCGACGCAGCCCCCTCCCTTCCCCTCACCCAAGACCGCCGGCGCGCGACGGCGACCAGAACCCGGAGCACTTACAACGGCATCGTCTCTGGCGCGGCGCCGCCCAGTCACTGCCCCCCCGCAAGCGCCGCCGCTGCCGCCCTGGGCATGATCCACTGAGGCGGGAGGGAGGGGGCTACCGCGGCCACGCTCCGACCCCGCTCCCGCTCGGCCGCTTTACGCGCTTCGCCTCCTTCCCCTTCGTCCTAACATGGCGCCCGGGCGCTACCACAGCAACGTTCTAGAACCGCTGACGCCGCACGCACGCCGCGCGCCTGCGCACACACCGCCCGGCGCCATGGGGCCTCACGGGAAGCGTAGTCTAGCCGGCGGCCTGACGATTTTCCGGCGTCCCCCTCCGCCGCGGTGGCTGTCGGGAGGGCTGGAGGCGGAAAAGCCGGCTTCCGGCGCCTAGAGGGGCCTTGGCGGCTCTTTTTTTTGGCATCTACAAGACACTACCAGCGCTCCTCACTCAGTCCTTCTTGAACCTTTTCTGCAATTTTTCTGCTGAATGGGAGTTGCCCCTACTTCCCCAGACTGTGGAGAAATGCTTACCCCAGCGAAAGAAAGGCCTGGCGTGTGGGTGCCAAAATATTAGGAACTCCTACCCGCAAGACTGACCCGACTCGATGGCACTTAACAACAACAACAACCCGCAAGACTTGTCTGCAGATTTACGTGCTCAAGACGTTGTTGTTGTTGTCAGGTGCCATCGAGTCGAAACCGACTCATAGCGACCCCATGCACAGCAGAACGAAACAATGTCCGATCCTGGGCCAACCTCACTACCGCTGCCACACTCGATGCCATCAATGATGCCACCTGGCTGATCCATCTCTCGTTGGGGGTCTTCCTCTTTTTCTCTGACCCTCCACCTTACCCAGCATGACATCCTTCTCCAGCGACTGTTCTCTCTGGACAATATGTCCAAAGTATGAGAGACAAAGCTTAGCCATCTTGGCCTCCAAGGAGCACTCTGGCTGCACTTCTTCCAAAACAGATCTATTGGTTCTTTTGGCAGTCCATGGCACTTTCAGTATTCTCCTCCAACACCACAACTCAAAGGCATCAATTCTTCTACGATCCTCCTTATTCACTGTCCAGCTTTCGCATCCATATGAGGCTATTGAAAACACCATGGCCTGGGTCAGGCGCATCTTAGTCCTCAAGCTGACATCTCTGCTCTTCAACACTTTAAAAAGTTCCTGTGCAGCAGATTTGCCTAGTGCAATACGTCGTCTGATCTCTTGACTGCTGCTTCCAAGAGTGTTGATAGTTGATCTAAGAAGAATGAAGTCCTTGACAAGACGTAGTTGACCGAATTCATTTGCAGGATAAAACTGAGGCCACAAGAAATCCTGGAGCAGAACCCAGTTTTAATTTTTGTTCTGTTAATATTCACAGCGGAGCATAGACTCGCTCAACAGTTTCAGAGGCATTGATTACATTCAAGTTGTGCAACTAGTCTAGTCTTACCCCCTCTCATACAATTTACTCCTTCTCTTCCGCTGATACAGATTTACTGCCCTCCGTGGTTTCCACTGGATCTTTCCATTTATTGCGGTCAATTTGATCCCATAGAATTTTTTTTTTTTTTCTTTTTAGTTTCTGTGAATTCGGTGGCTTTTTACAGATCAGATCCATTTTCCTGACACTATTTGTTGTTGTTGTTAAGTGCCGTGCAGTCAATTCTGACTCTTAGTGACCCTGTCTAGGGTTTGCAAAGGGTGGCTAGTGAGCTTGAACCTCTGACTTTGTGGTTCACACCGATCTTGCGGTCCAGCGCATTAACTCGCAGCGCCACACCAAGACTCCAGTATGTTGTTGTTGTTGTTAAGTGCCGTTGAGTCAATCCCAACCCATAGCAACCCTGTATAGGGTTTCCAAGGAGCAGCTGGTAAGCTTGAACTGCCAACTTTGCAGTTCCAATGGCTTTGCAGTCTCCATTATAGACAATTCTTAAAAGAGCATAATACTCAAGATAGACATTCTTTACTAATTAAGCTGAACGATTCCTGGTGTGGCGCTGTGGGTTAAGGCACTGGACTGCAAAGGCGGCTGTTCTAGCTCACCAACTGCTCCTTGGAAACCCTATACAGGGTCACCATGGGTCGGAACCGACTCAACAGCAACATGGGTTAGTTTTAACACAGTTTTCCTTGTTTAACCAATAGGGCACTTTACTAATAAAGCTGTCCTTTGGTAGAAACTTTGGGATTTTAGCAGAGGCAGTTTGAGCCAGTATTTCCCTGAAGGGTTTCCAGCCCTAATCTGTCTCTGAGCTATGGCTTGTGAATGTACATATTTAATCTGCTCCTCAAAGCAAACTGCATCCCTCACGTAAAAGTTTGAAAAACTAAGGCTGAGTCAGAGAAGACTCCCTGGCATTCTTTCCCTCTTTCAATTACAAAGTGTTCTCAAGTGTATCCACGGAAGGTTCATGGGAGGAGTCAAAACTTGGGAAAGTTACTTTAACCAAAGTTTAAAAGGTTTCAGTCTATTAATAAGCACTGTAAATACTCAGGAAATGTGACCAGGGATTACCGTTTTGTTTTTTTTCCACAGACCATCTTTTAGGATTAATGTTATACGACTGATGAGTCAGGGTTTTTACAGTAAAAGCATAGGATCTAAACATTTGCTATCCAATATGTTAGCTATTTGCTGTATGTGACGATTGATCATTTGATACGAGGCTAATCCAAGTAAAATGTAGTGTAAATGCAAAACACGCATTGCATAGATCACAGTCCAAAAGAAAAGAACGAGAAATACCACCAAATACATGAAAAGATGCTCAGGCTCGCCAGTCAGCAATTGTTAATTATTGTTACCAGGTGTCCTCCATTCGGTACCGACTCATAGTGATATTATGCACAACAGGAAGGAAACACTGCCTGGTCCTGAACCAATCTACAATCGTAACTATGCTTGAGCCCATGGCTGCAGCCACTGTGCCAATCCATCTGGTTGGGGGTCTTCCTCTTTTTCTCTGACCCCTCTACTTTACCAAACATTGATATCCTTCTCCAGGGACTAGTCCCTCCTGATAATATGTCTGAAGTTTGAGAGGCAAAGTCTGGCCAACCTGGCTTCTAAGGAGCATTCTGGTTCTTCCAACATGGATTAGTTTGTTCTTATGTCAGTCCATGGTACTCTCAATATTCTCCTCCAACACCATAACTCAAATGCATCAATTCTTCTAAGGTCTTCTTTATTCATTGTCCAAGTTTCACATGCATATGAATGTTGGGAGCAACTAAACCGAAAGTCTAAGAATTGGGGGGTAGTTTAACCGAAGGATTGCAACTGAACCGTTGTGGTCCAGAAAATCGGGCTGCTCCCAGGTCAGGCTGCCCCCGGAGGAACTTGCAAAGCCTGCCTCAGGGAACAAGGAATTTGAAAAGTCCTTCCTTATACACAGCCATGGCCTCTAGCTGCTCTATTTCTGTTTCCTTAGCAACTACAAGTTACATTTTTCTGATAAAGTCCCGCTTACTGCTTGCATCAACACCACCAGATTTTTTGTACTCTTTTCCCTATCCCCAGCACCTCCTTTGATTTGTTGTTGGTGTTGTTGTTGTTATGTGCCGTGGAGCTGGTTCTGACTCATAGCGACACTGTTCAGGGTTTCCGAGGCTGTAAATCTTTATGGGAGCAGAATGCCTCATCTTTCTCCCACGGAACAGCTGGTAGTTTCGAACTGCTGACCCTGAGGTTCGCAGCCCGATTCGTAACCACAATGCTACCAGAGCTCCTTAGATAAGTGTATAAAATAAACGTGCTTAACTTGGTCTGCGTCACAGTATCTCCATCAGAGTGCTGTGTCCAACCTGGTCCCAACTTTTACTTAATTCTTTTGTGTCTTGTGTCTTCCTTTTATTCTAATCTCCCATCACCCTTACTCGGGTTTAATCTCTTCGTGCAGGTCACGGGAAATAGCCATTGTCGGACACGGCATGTGAGGTTATTGAAAATACCATGGCTTGAAAATCAAAACACCAATGAGATATCATCTCACACCAACAATAACAGCAAAGATGAAAAATGGAGAAGACAATAAATGCTGACGGGGATGTGGAGAGACTGGGACACTCTTGCATTGCTGGTGGGATTGCAAAATGGTCCAACCTCTCTGGAAAACAATATGGCGTTTCCTCAGAAG
>NW_006408543.1:2817270-2828660 GCF_000296735.1 Chrysochloris asiatica | reverse complement strand
GACTCAAAAGAAGGAACAAATCCTGACAGCAAGAAACATTCATACACACAGAGTGGACGGAGAAGGGCAGCTTGGACATTGGATACTCAAATGGGGAGGGGGGACTACAAAGGCAAGAAGTGACTGGCTTACAAGCTTTCAAGAGGGAACCTGGTGCTAGGGAGCATGGCGGAAGGCAGAATCTCCAGTAGGTACTATTCAATTGTATGGGCGGAGCTGATGAAAGGAGATACAGATGGGTAACTCGTGATACTGTAGTGAATAATGCTTATCAGGACGGACTATGAGGGCTGGAAATGCAGAGGTAGAAGTTTTGTAACAAGGAAGGAAGTGATTCATTCTCCAGGATAAGAGCAGAGGCCTCTGGGACCATCAACGGAGAAGAGCCGAGAGCGGGACCCTACCCAGAGAAACAGAGATGCCTGAGATAGAGACAGAGATGATGACGTGCAGTGATGAAGCGACTGGGGACTTTGGACCCAGAGAGGGAAAGGGACTGTGGGCCGAAAACTGGGGGGAGGAGGGAGAAGTGTAGGGGGCGGGTTTCTGGAATATACCCTTTGGGTGGTTGATGATGCGTGGAGGGGATTGGAACCATGGCAATGTGATGATATACGATGGAATGAATGTAAAACTAAAGTTCTCCCATGTAAACTATCATAAAATTCACAATAAAACATTAAAAATAATAATAATGAAATAAAAAAAAAATAAGAAAATACCATGGCTTGGATCAGGTGCACTTTAGTTCTCAAATTAACACCTGTGCTCTTCAACACTTTAAAGAGTTCTTGTGCAGCAGATTTGTCTAATGTAACACGTCATTTGATTTCTTGACTGCAATTTCTATGAATGTGGTTGGTGGATCCAAGCAAAATGAAGTCTTTGACAACTTCAATATCTTCTCCATTTATCATGATGTCATTTATTGGTCCAGTGGTGAAGAGTTTTGTTTTCTTTATGTTGAAGTGCAACCCATACTGAAGTCTCTAGTCTTTGATCTTCATCAGTCCTCTTCACTCGCAGCAAGCAAGCTTGCATCATTTGCATATTTCAGGTTGTTAATGAGTCTTCCTCTAATCCTGATATTGTGTTCTTCTACACAGAATCCAGCTTCTTGGATTATTTGCTCAACATGTAGATTGAATAATGTTAGAGCCAATGGGGAGAAGAGACTGAGAGCGCTCAACATCAAGGGCTGGCTTATTCAAGACAAACCTAGGCGGGTCTTGCTGCATCCTGCCTTATAGGCTGAGGCTTTTTATGAGGGTTTGGGAGGGGGTGGAACTAGCTGCAGAGGAAATGGACTTTTGTAAGGTCTTGCCTGGGGGTAGAATTTAGATGGGGCTAACTCTGGTAGCTTAGTGGTTACGAATTGGGCTGCAAACCTTAAGGTCAGCAGTTCGAAACTACCACTGTTCCGTGGGAGAAAGATGAGGCTTTCTGCTCCCGTAAAGATTTACAGCCTCAGAAACCCTGTACAAGGTCGCTATGGGTCGGAACCGACTCCACGGCACTTAACAACAACTGGTGTGGCACTGTGGATTAATACGCCAGACTGCAAAGCCATTTGAACTGCAAGGTTAGCAGTTCAAGCTCACCAGCTGCTCCTTGGAAACCCTATACGGGGTCGATATGGGTCAGAATCGAGTCACCGGCACTTAGCAACAACAACAACAACAACTGGCAGAAACAGGAAATGGAAACTTAAGGAAACTAGACATTGAAGAGAGTTATGGTGGTTGGCCTCAAAATAGCTGCACTCAGGCTGCCTCAAATAAGTATGGTGAAAGAATACAACCGTGGTGCTCACCTTTCCTGATTTTAAACCATTTGGTGCCTATTTGTTCTGTTTGAACATCTGCCTCTCAGTCTATGTTCCAGAATACTCATTCTCAGCAATGAGTATAGCTGGCAGAGAGATGCCAATTTAAACACCATGAGATACCATTTCACTCTCATTAAATAAATTAAGAGATCTAACATATTATTATTGCATTGGACAAATCTGCAGCAAAATGTGGCACTGTGGGCTAATGCGCTGGACTGCAAAGTCAGTTTGAACCGCAAAATTGGCGGTTCAAGTTCACCAGCCGCTCCTTGGAAACCCTCTACAGGGTCGCTACGGGTCAGAACTGACTAGACTGCACCTAACAACAACAACAACAGCAAAATGTTAAAGAACAGTAATGTCTCTTTGAGGATTAAGGTGTGCCTCATCACAGAAGAATTGACGCAATTGAATTATGGCATTGGTGAAGAATATTATATATACCACAGAGGACAAGAAGAACTAGGAGCCTTGGTGGTGAAGTGGGTTACGAACTGGGCTGCTAAGTGCAAGGTCAGCGGTTTCAACTCACCTGCTGCTCCATGGAAGAAAGATGAGGCTTTCTGTTCCTGTAGATATTTACAGCCTCAGAAACTCTATACAGACTTGCTGAGTCGGAACTGACTTGGCAGCATACAGCTACAGCCACCACTAGAAGAACAAACTAATCTGTCTTGTAAGAAGTACAGTCAGAATGCTCCTTAGAAGTTAAGATGACCAGACTTCATCTTTCATACTTTGGACATGTTATCAGGAGGGACCAGTTCCTGAAGAAGGACATCACATCACGCTTGGTAAAGTGAAGGGTCAGCAAGAAAGAGGAAGACTGCTTCCCGGCTCACCACCCCCCAACAAGATGGATTGACGCAGTGTCTGTAACAATGGGCTCTGCATAATTGTGAGGAAATGTGTTGTTCTGTTGTGCATAGGGTCACTATGAGTCCAAATCCACTTGGTGGCACCTATCAACAACAATTGTTGTTGTTGTTGTTGCTATGTGCCGTGGAGTCGCTTTCAACTCACAGCGACCCTGCATAGGGTTTCCGAGGCTATAAATCTTTACAGGAGCAGAAAGCCTCATTTTTCTCCCACGAAATGACTGAGAACATAGTAAATATACGTTAAATAATATTTTGGATATATTGGATTGAAGAAGTACAGTCAGAGTGCTCCTTGGAGGCCAGGATGGCTAAGCTTCATCTCTCATACTTCATACATATTGTCCGGAGGGACCAGTTGCTGGAGAAGGATATCATGTTTGGTAAAGTGGAGGGCCAGAGAAAAAGAGGAAGACCCCCAATGAGATGGATTGACACAGGGCAGCAGCAGTGATTTCAGGCAGAGCAACGATTGTGGGGTTGGCCCAGGACCGGGTAGTGTCTCCTTCTGTTGTGCAGAGGGTCACTGCAATATGGAACTGACTTGATGGCATTTATCAACAACAACAACAAATCCCTCTCTACTTTTTTTGAATGTGGCTACTGGAAAATTTGTTATTATTCTCATTTCTGTTGAAAAGCATTAATTGAGAAATAAACTGGTTTAACTATTCCCCCTGGCCTCAAGGTGTCTTTGGTTGAGGGCCTAGTAACCGATCTGTTGAGAGCAGGGTTTTTAATAAGGTTCCTCCCCCCATCTCTGTTCAAACCCTTTTAATTATCATTGTTCCCAATCATTATTGCCCTGAATAACCTCTTCCTTGTACTCCAGGAACAAACAGGCTAAGGATTTAGTGCCACGTTGTTAAATTAAACCTAGGAAAAGAAAAGTTCTGGTGTGGCCTAGAATACAAAGTAGGTTTGAACTGCAAGGCAGAGGGCTCAGCTGCTCCTCAGAAACCCTATATAGGGTTGCTATGGGTGGGATCCGACTTAGTGGCACTTAACCACACCACCAAGACAAGCCTGGAGGATACTGGAGGACCATGATCTCATCCCTTAAAGAAAAGAACTTCAAGACAAAGGTTTCTGATAGGTCATTTGCATTGTTTAGGGCAATCACATCCCAGGATGTAAACTGTATCCCTGATGAGAGAGCCATAAAACTGTGAGAAACGACTATAATGATGCAGACAGATTGATATGTATAGGGGTACAGGGGTCAGCCTATATGGGGGAGGAGGGAGGGCAAGCAGTCAATCCGAGAAGAGTTCTCTCTGCCTTCCAGTTTGTCAACAGAACGTAGGTTGACTCTCCCCCCCACCTCTAATATTGTCTACAGTAGCTGGTGGTCGGACTATTGTCCAGTAACACTGTCCTTTAATGTTTGAAAATCTGGAATCTAAAAAAATCAATATGATTGAGGCTCCGGTCTTAAAAACGGCCGGTAACTATAGGCACCAATGAATGGGAACTTAAATTGTGGCTGTCCTCTGACTAGAATCTCGGAAAGCAGCAGAGAAAAGCTGGACATTAAAGCTCGTGCCTTCAGTGTGTTGTTGTTAAGTGCCGTCGAGTCGGTTCCGACCAATAGCGACCCTGTACAGGGTTTCTGAGGCTGTAAATCTTTACAGAAGCAGAAAGCCTCATTTTGTTCCACGGAGCGGCTGGTAGTTTCAAACTGCTGACCTTAAGGTTTGCAGCCCAATTCGTAACCACTACGCTACCAGAGCTCCTTGTCAGTGTGGAGTGATGCACATAGTTTTAGTTGGCAGCCTTCGTTGGGTTAGGCAGCCAAACAACACAACTCTGCTGTTGTTCAGTCATTTCCTTCTTGGTGCGTCTACCTAGAAGTGTTACTGCAGAGTCATGTGCAGACGCATATATAACTTTGGTAAACACTCATCAGTGGGAGGGGAATGCTCTGTGTTCCCATCAGCCATGTCTGTGACTTTCAGGTGTTCCATTTCCTCCACCAAACTTGATGTGAGCAAAGCATTCATCTGAGCCAGTGTGGAGTGGGATCTCAGTGGGATGTTAACCCGCATTTTCTTGGTGCAGTTCCCACTTTACATGCTAATTAGTCATTTGTTGCTGCTGCTGCTAAATGCCAGAGTGGATTCTGACTCAGCAACCCTGCATTGGGTTTCTGAGGAGCAGCTGGTGGTTTTGAACTGCCGACCTTGTGGCTCATAGTCCAGTGATGAGTCTTGCTTTTTCATTTTCTTACTCTTAAGAAATCTTTGCCCACCCATGGTCAGAAAGCATTTGTCTTATGGTTAATTTTCTTCTGGAAGCTTCATTGTTGTGACGTTCACATTGAAGTCTGTGATCCATCTCAACACAATTTTGTATAGGCAGAGGTCAAGGGTTTTGTTTTGTTCTGTCTGTAATCTATGGATTGCAACTTGATCCAGAAATCACAAGTACTTCCTGTGAGAAATGACTCTTAGGGGAGTCTGTCTTCAGGGATGAGGCGGGCCCAGGAGGGCCCAGGCTAGTGTAACAATAGAATCTCACGGGGCAAAGGGAAGGAACTTGTTTGGAAACTAGGAACTTTAAATCATAAGAGTACAACCATCAAGGCTATAGGGCAAAGATCATTAACCCCATAGTACTCAGTCAATGAGGAATGGGGGAGGGACCTTCTAGGACTGGGAGGTAAATTCTTTGCAAACCAGCAGTGTCTGCCTGTGTCTTCTGGGTTTGGTGCCAGATTTTGCAAAATCGCATAAAAAGCCTCACTCTCCCTAAAACGAGTAGAGTGGATTTCTTGAGTTTTATCAGTAAGTAGTCATGATAACTCATCGGTAACCTCATATGGGATAAGGCGGTCTGCCCAGTTCTCCCTCCAGAGACACATCGGGGTAAGGTCTTAGGGTTTATACTGACCTGCTAGCCCAAAAGGGACGGAGGTAGTAATGAGGTATCAACAATCTTTCTCACACCTCCCCCACTGAGTTACAGCAGTGACTTTGTTGTCTATCAGGTGATTGTAAATGTGAGGTACCACCGGTTCTGCTGTCCGGATTCTGTTCTGTTTGGATGAGATGTTCTTACTCACCGCAGTGTTAGAATAAGTTTTGTTCTTCAAGTTCATTCTTTTTCATCAAGGTTGCCTTGACTATCCCAGGGCTTTTGTGCTACCATATACATTTAAGAGGTATTGCAGAGTATCAGTTTTGACAACAATGAAAAGCCAAAGGCAGAAAAAACCCTGCTGGGATTTGATTGGATGGCACCAACTTTATTGGTCACTTTGGGGACACACTGACTCCTGTCTTAATAATATAAAGTTTTACATACGATTAATATGGTTTCTCTCTCCATTGAGTTCATTTTTAATACGTATCATCATCATTTTGCAATCTTCAGTGCAGAGATCTTATGCATCTTTCCTGAATTAAGAATTAAGGCCAGCCATTGGAACCCAACAACCATGACTCGGGAGAAAGATGAGGCCATCTGCTTCTGTAAAGATTTGTTGTTATTTTTAAGTGTCCTTGAGTCCCTTTCAACTCATTGGCCTTCAGAGGAACACCTGGTGGGTTTGAACCACCCACCTTTTGGTTAGTAGTCCAGTGTTTACCCTATAGCACCACAGCAGGAGGCCAAGTTCTACTCGGTCTTACAGAGTTGCTATGAGTCAGAATCAAAAGGATGGAGATATTTGGTTTTGAAATGTTTTTTGGTTTTAAGTACTATAGAAATATCTTAGCCAAAGTCTATGTGTGCAGAAAGGATGCTTAGCTGTGACCTGCTGCCTGCTCAGAACCAAGGGGGGTAGGGGTGGGCAGGGTGTGTGTGTGTGCACGCAAATTACCTTCAGAAAGCTTCCTGGTAAATGACACTTAGTGGATCAAACCAGAAACAAAAGTTACTTGCTCAGAGCCTACAAAGCCTGAAAGAATGCATATATCCAAAGAGGAAGTGTCCTGGGGATTTACAGAGTCCCCAGTGATGTCTGGGAAAGGATCAGACCAGCTGACACGTGTGGGGAGGGGGATATGTCAGCTCGATGACAAGTCAGTGACACCTCCTGGCAGCCCCTCCCTGTGTGTCAGGGCAGAATTGTGCTCCATAGGCCTCAAACTGCCAAGGAACCCCTCAGCCTGTTAGCCATTTGTACTATCCAGGACCCCCATACATCAAGCTAAACCCATTGGCTGTGAGCTCATTCTAACTCAGCAGCCCTGTAGGACAGAACACAACTGCCCCACAGTTTCCAAAGCTGTCATCTCTATGGAAGCCGACACCTCATTGTTCTCCCTTGAAGCGGCTGATGGGTTCAAACCACTGAACTTCCTGCTAGTGACCCAGTGCTTAACCTCTGTACCACCAGGGCTCCTTCTACATTAGCCAGCCCAATGTCCCCTCCCCCAGTGAGTGCTTCAGGTCATCTGCTTTCTCAGAGTCAGGCTGCTGCCAAGAAGGCGATGTCCTGGTGAAGAGGGTGTGAGAATCAGGCTTGAGAGTTCTGTTTCTCTTTGTAACTGAATGGGTACTGTGTCTCCTCGAAGCCCTGTCTCTAAGAAAAGCACTTGGGGCACGTTCGCATCCCAGGTCCCCTCTGTCCTACGGCTCTGCTGAGATCATCACCCATTGGCAACAGCCATAATTAATTAAGGAATTAAAATAAATAAACTGAGACATATTAATCGAGGAATTAAATAAATGAGACATGGGGGAACCTGCGCATGAAGAATTCATTGTTTTTGCAAAGCAACAATGAACTCTTTTCTTTTCTTTTTTTTCTTTCTTTCTTTTTCTCTTTGGATAGCAGAGCCACAAAGAGTTGTTTTATTATTTTTATGCACAGACCCCTAGTTAATTTTTTCTCTTGTTAAATCATTCTCTGATTTATTCATGATTTTATTAGTATCCCTTTTTACTTTAGATTTTTGACTCTCCTACATTTTAGTATATTTTCATTAAAAGTTAGAAGCCACACATTAGCTACACTTTATTCTACTTGTAATCATAGGTAGTTTTAATACTTATATTAAGAATATTCTTAAGACTGCTAGGAGACAGGATTTGTCAATTGAATTACTACCAGCTTAGGTTTAGTGATTGTAAACATTCTTCCTTGTAGCCTTAGTTTAAGGCAATAAAGAATCCCACAGCCATAAATAAGGGCTGTGGGTACAAGAATTCCTAAAAACAATTAGATAAAGGCTATGGGTATATACAGATACTAAATTAAAAGTCTGACTTAGACTTTCTTAAGTTAATGATCAGTAAATTAGAGAAGTTGTTTTTCATAGCCTCAGTTTCCCTGATAAGTGATGTTTTTGTAGGCTATAAACAGATAGTGTATGGAAGATGTTAATGGTGAGTTAATTGCACCCAACAACTAAAATTAACAAGACTTAACAGACAAAGGTTAAGAAATATGTGAAGGTTAACTTGCTTCTCAGAGAAAATAATAGATTTATGTAGGAACAAATGTTTAACTAAAAGGTTTCAAGGCGCCTGAATGTCTCCTATGCCTTGAGATAATGTCTTTGCTGTAACTTCTCATCCCTGTTGTAAATTTAAGAATTGTAAACCATGAGGAATGTACCCCAAGATAGACTGTACCTTGATGTCATTGATTACTATGAATGCAATGTTTTCTGTAATGGTATATAAGGGGATTGTAAGATAGAACAAGGAAGTAGAAGAAAGGAGTAGAAAAAAGGAGAGAGGTAAGAGATGTAGAGGCAAGAGTGAGAGAATTAAATAGAAACAGAAGTAGGGAGAGAAGAAGGAATATGAGGTGGAGAGGAGACGAAACAAGAATGGAGGGAGGATAGAGGGAGTAATGTAGAGAAGAAGCAGGGGAGTGGAGTAGTGAAAGGAGTAATGTAGATAATTAGGAGGAGTAGTGTAGAAAGGAAAAGAATAAGAGTAATGTAGAGAAAGAGACAGTAAAGAAATGGACGCAGGGGAAGGGTGAGAAGGAGAAGAGATGAGCAGGAGAGGAAAGAATGAAAGCAGGAGAGGGGAAGATAGTGAAGCAGAAGAGATGAGCAGGAGGGTAAAAAATGAGCAGGGCAGTAAAGAATGAGAGAATTAGAGTAGTAGAGTAGTATAGAAATGAGAAGAATAAAGCATGTAATAAGAAGATTTTGAATTTATCATGACCCATGACTCCGTGTAATCCCTTAATCGCCGACGCCGCACACGTCTTCGGAAAAAATCCTGAAATAAGTATGCCAGGGCAGGCTCCCGGCAACCCATTCTAACTTCCTAGGTTCCCTGGTGGGTTCACCAGGACTAATGCTACTTGTGAAGGCTCTTGGTGATCTTTCAGAGCTCCTCACAAGTTCACTCACAGCCACACGGAGAGCTGAAATTGTAAAAACAACAACATAGATTTGTAACCAATTTTCAGCTAAATAGCTGGCATTCATCAACTAATAAAATGTTGTATGCCTACCCTGTGCCAGATATTGAATCAGACAAAGGAGGACAAAACTCAATCTCTGCTTTTTTCAAGGAGATTTGCAATAGGAACACAGTTGTTGTTGTTGTTGTTATTAGGTACTGTTGACTCAGTTCTGACTCACCGTGACCCCATGTACAACAGAATGAAACGCTGTCAGTCTTGGGCCATCCTCACAATTGTTGGTCCATTTGAGGTCATTGCCGCTGCCACTGTGTCCATCCATCTCGTTGTGGATCTTCCTTTTTTTTGATGACCCTCCTCTTCACCATGCATGATGTCCTTCTCTAAGGACTAATCTGTCTTGATAACATGTCTGAAGTATGAGAGACAAAGTTTCACCATCCTGGCTTCTAAGGAATATTCTGGTTGTACTTCTTCCAACAGAGATTTATTTGTTCTTCTGACAGTCCATGGTACTTTTAAATATTCTTCTCCAACACCATAATTCAAATGCAGTGATTCTTCTGTGGGCTTCCTTATTCATTGTTCAACTTTCACATGCATTTGAGATGACTGAAAATACCATGGGTCAGGTGCATCTTAGTCTTCAAACTGACATCTTTGCTCTTAAACACTTTAAAGAGGTCTCATGCAGCAGATTTGTCTAATGTAATATGTTGTTTGATTTCTTGACTGCTGCTTCCATTGAGTGTTGGTTGTGGATCCAAACAAAATGAAGTCTTTGAGAACTTTGATTTTTTCATTATCATTTATCATGATGTTATTTATTGGTCCAGTGGTGAGGATTTTTATTTTCTGTAAATTGAGGTGCAATCCATACTGAAATCTTTGATTCTCAAAGATCAAAGACCACAACTTGTTTCCGGCAAGTAAGGTTGTGTCCTCTGCCTGTTGCGATTGTTAATGAGTCTTCCTCCCACTCTGATGCCACGTTCTTCTTCATAGAATCCAGCTTCTTGGATTATTTGCTCAGCATACAGACTGAACACAAAGGAACATGGAGACTTATAAACATAATGTCTAATGGAGGGAGCAAGTGGAATAGAGGAGAGGGGATGATCGGGGAGGCCCCTCCAAGGAGGTGATGTCTGTGCTAAGTTGTGGATGGAGAACAAGCCAGTGGGCATGTGTGGGCAGAGTGCTCCAGGCAGAGGGGATGAAGATTGATAAAGCCTGGACACAGAGTGACATGAAGTGGGCATGATAGGCAGGGGCAAGGTCAGTAAGATCACCAGGGGTCCTGCGATCCCACACTCCCAGGCCCCGGTCAGGACTGTCCCTCCAAGTGGAGTGGGGAAGCATTGGAGGGCACTAAGAGGAGTGATCACTTGTTTTCACAGGTCCCCTCTGACTGTGTGTTGAGACTGGTGCCCGAAAGTAACAGGGCATGGCAGGGCACTACAGCAGCAACTGGGTGAGAAAGAAATGCTGACATATCCACTCAGGATGGTAGTGTTGGAAGAATGAGGAATGGACAGACGTGGATGTGTTAGAAAGGTTTAGCCATTACAGTGCAATGACAGACTAGATTTATATTCTGGATCAGATTGTGTACCACCCCCCAAAATACGTGTTGTGAATCCTATCCGCTGAAATGGTTATAGTCCCACTGGGTGAATAGGTGTTCTCTGTTAATGAGACAAGATTTGTGTAGGGTGTGTTTTAAGTTAATGTCTTCTGAATTACAAAAGAGATTAAACAAGCAAGAAACCAGAACTGAGGATGATAGTCACCAGGCCACATGAAGATCATTGGGGACCAAGAAGCCAAGGATTAGAAGCTGAAGAGACAAGGCCCTTCCCACAAACAGAGAGCTAGAGAAAGCCTTCCTCTAGAGTTGGCCCCTGAATTTGGACTGCTAGCTTCTGAAGCTGTGAGGGGCAGACGGGCCTTAGATGGGAGCACAGGCTCTTCTCCTAGGAAGCACAGGGGACCTGGACATTCTCCTGGTGACTGGGGGTTCAGTAAGCCCCCCAGGGTCACAGAATCTCACTATCAAGCTGCCATCAATCAACATGCAGCTATAATAAAGATGCATGATTTCAAACTGTTGGAACAGACTCTCTTTAGTGACTTGGTGATTTCTACTGAATCACAGGGTCAAAAATAATGCTGTTAACCAAAAGAAAAACTAGGTCATACAGCTGAACGCCATCAAAATAAAACAGGTCTGTATAGCAAAGGACACTACCTAGAAAGGTACTGTCTAGGGTACTATGTGGGTACTATCTAGGTACTATCTAGGGTACTATCTAGGGTACTATGTGGGTACTATCTAGGGTACTAT
>NW_006408543.1:2816114-2816777 GCF_000296735.1 Chrysochloris asiatica | reverse complement strand
TCTAGGGTACTATCTAGGTACTATCTAGGGTACTATGTGGGTGCTATGTGAGTACTATCTAGGGTACTATGTGGGTATTATCTAGGGTACTATCTAGGTACCATCTACGTACTATCTAGGGTACTATCTAGGTACTATATAGGGTACTATCTAGGTATTATTTAGTGTACTATGTGGGTACTGTCTAGGGTACTATCTAGATACTGTCTAGGGTACTGTTTGGGGTAATACCTAGGTACTATCTAGGGTACTGTCTAGGGTACTATCTACGTACTATCTAGGGTACTATCTACATACTATCTAGGGTACTATGTGGGTACTGTCTAGGGTACTATCTAGGTACTGTCTAGGTACTGTCTAGGATACTATCTAGTGTACTGTCTAGGGTACTATCTGGGGTACTGTCTAGGTACTATCTAGGGTACTATCTAGGGTACTGTCTAGGGTACTATCTAGGGTACTATGTGGGTACTGTCTAGGGTACTATGTGGGTACTGTCTAGGGTACTATCTAGGTACTGTCTAGGGTACTATCTAGGGTACTGTCTAGGGTACTATCTAGGGTACTGTCTAGGGTACTGTCTAGGGTACTATCTAGGGTACTGTCTAGGTACTATCTAGGGTACTATCTAGGGTACTGTCTAGGGTACTATCTAGGGTACTG
>NW_006408543.1:2781018-2816014 GCF_000296735.1 Chrysochloris asiatica | reverse complement strand
GGGTACTGTCTAGGTACTATCTAGGGTACTATCTAGGGTACTGTCTAGGGTACTATCTAGGGTACTGTCTAGGTACTATCTAGGGTACTATCTGGGTACTATCTAGGTACTGTCCAGGGTACTGTCTAGGGTACTATCTAGGTACTATCTAGGTACTATCTAGGGTACTATGTGGGTACTGTCTAGGGTACTATCTATGCTACTATCTAGGGTACTGTCTAGGGTACTGTCTGGGGTACTGTCTAGGGTACTATCTATGCTACTATCTATGCTACTATCTAGGTACTATCTAGGGTACTATCTAGGGTACTGTCTAGGGTACTATCTAGGGTACTGTCTAGGGTACTATCTAGGTACTGTCTAGGGTACTATCTAGGTACTGTCTAGGGTACTATCTAGGTACTGTCTAGGTACTGTCTAGGTACTATCTAGGTACTATCTACAGAATGGGAGAGTATATTTGTAAATCATTTAGCTCATAAGGGTCTAGAATGTAGAATATCTAAGGAATCCTATAACTCAACAACAGAGAGATGCACAAACAAATGGAAAAGTGGGAAAAAGACTCAAATAGACTTTCTCCAAAGAAGATGAACAAATGGTCAAAAAGTTCAGCATCACAGTCATTAGGTAAATACAAGTCAAAACCACAAGGTACCACTCACTTCACACTCACTAGAATGGCTAGAATGCATATATGAGTCAGGACCGACTCTTTGGCACATAACCACCACCATATATATATATATGTGTGTGTGTGTGTGTGTGTGTATATATTTGTTGTTGTTAAGTACCGTCGAGTTGATTCCGACCCATAGCAACCCTGTGTAGGGTTTCCAAGGAGCAGCTGATGAGCTTGAACCACCGGCCTTGCAGTTCAATGACTCTGCAGTCTGGCACATTAACCCACAGTGCCACACCAGGACTCTCTCTTTAAATATATATATATATATATACACAGAGAGAGAGAGAGAGAGAGAAAGTAACAAGTGTTGGCAAGGATGTGGTGAAACCAGAGGGAAAGTAACAAGTGTTGGCAAGGATGTGGTGAAACCAGAACCCTCGTCCATGGCTGGTGGGAACATAAAGGGGTACTGCTGCTGTGGATAACAGCTTGGTGATGCCTTTAAAAGTTAAACTCAGGGTGACCATATGACCCAGCAGCTCCCCAAACAACTGAAAGGAGGCACATAGCCATGGCCATCACAGCATGTTCACAAGAGCCATGTGGAGACAGATGAGTGGTTTAACGAGATGTGGTCTAGCCACACAATGGAATAGCATTCAGCCACAGAAAGACTTGGAGAATGCTACAATATAGGTGAACCTTGAAAACAATATGTTAGAGTGAACTAAGTCACACACAAAAGGACGAATGTATGATCCCACTTGTGTAAGCTATCAAGAGCAGATAATATGTACATAGTCATCCAAGTAGATTGGTGGTTATCAGGGAGTAGTAGAGATGGGTTGTAATTGTTTAATGGGTGATGAGTTTCTGTTTAGGGTGACAAAAGGGTTCTGGAAATAATCAATAGTGCTGGCTGCACAGCTCTGTGAATTTAACTCAAGTCACTGAATTGTAGCTTAAATTGGGTCACAGTGGCAAATGTTATATTTATTCTACCATAATAAAATAAAACGAAAAAGGAACAAGGCATTGATACAGGCTACAGCATGCCTGGAACTTGAAAACACTAGGAGTCCGCACCAAAGGCCAGAAGTGGTCTGATTCCGCTGAGCGGAAACGTTGGGAAGAAGCAGCATTGCAGAGACAGCAGACGGGTTTGCAGGGGCTGGGACAGGGGACAGGGAGAGCCACTGCTTAGGGGGTAAGGGGTTCCCCTTTAGGATGATGAAAACGTCTGGGAAGTAGATATGACGAGGGATGCGCAACACTGTGAGCGAGATCAATGCCACTAGAAAATGGTCACCACAGGAATTTCATGTCATATGTATTTCACCGCAGTTAAAAAGTCAGTTACAATCAGGTTATTTTTACACAAATCACTTGCATGTCATACATTGCTTTTAGCCAACCATACCCTCCCCCAAGGTATTTTTGCAAGTGTATGTATGTTATCTGTTTAAAAATACTATGTGTGTATAAATTTAAAGGAGTGGAGTCTTTTATATGTCATTAAAATATACCTAAACGAATCCTAGGAATTATGGAATTTCAGAACCGGAAAGAGTATAGGAATTCATAGTTTCTGCCTAGACGATAAAGCTAGTTTGATAAAAATACTCAGCAACTCTCTAATTATTAAAAATGTTAGAAGTATTCATTCTGTTAGATGAGTTTTTCTACCAAGACATTTACAATTCTTTCTGATTCATTAGATGGGATTCTCACCCTAAACTCAAAAAGCAATCTTTTGGAAACTATCATGTCTGGCTTAGTGTGATTCAACAAAGCAAAGCCATCATAATTGATTTCCAATCGTACCACCCTTGGTATTGGGGCCATAACAAATCATGTACATCCATGAGCCTACATGTTACAGATAAATATGTAGCCTGATGCTCTTCTTGCTGAAAATCCAATCAGTGTGCAGAATACTTATAAGTGACCTCAGAATGAAATATTAAGTCAGTATTTGTCCCGTGATCTACGCGCAGATATCAATTTGCCTTCCAAATATGGTATTAATGAAATGGTCATTCATTGTCAGGTGGCTTTTTATAATGATTCTCAGAATACAATAAATGATTGCAGAAGCTTAAAGAAAAAGAAAAACGGGGAAAAAAAATTTAAAGCAAATTTTCTGATCACAACGTTATATTGCTCTCTAGCTCTGCAAAGGTAGGTAAGCCAAAATGTTGACGTTTTTCACTGCATTTCAGGATTGTTCTTGAAGAGATATTCTGCCTAAGGTTAAGAGAAGAAAAGAGAGTTGATGGATAGCTTTGTCATATATTTATAATACTAATGCTTCAACATTTAAAAATAAGAGTCCATATAGCTTTCTTTACTTCCTAATGAATAATAAAAATCTCATTAAAACCGTAAATGGCATGGAGGCTCTTTCCCAAATAATCAGACAGACGATTTCTCTTTCTGTCAACTGTTTTTTTGTTGGTTTAGATTCATCTTGTTTTCAAATTGATGTGCTTTTTTAAAAAAAAAAACAAAAAACAAAAAAACACACACACCAAAGCCTACACCTCTTACCAGAAAGTCCACGGGGTCCTCAGGTCTGACCTTACAGCACTCGTTTAGTCCTTGCATCAGGGTGGGCATCACATAAGTCATCAAGTAGTTCCTCAGGGGGACCGATTGGGCCTCCAGTAACTCTCTTTCTTCTCTCTTCACTTCCTCTAGCCGCTTATTCTAGAACATTCGAGAGTGGGACAAACACACTGTCAAAGCAAAGAGAACACTCGCCTACAACTCACCAGCCAGCACATTAGAGCAGGGTACGGTTATGAGAAAAATGTAGGACAAAGCTCAAAACCAGCCAAGAGAGCAGCTTTAGGCTGAGGGTGCTGTGCACTTAGTTACATACAGTCTTTGTAACTCCCCCCAAACATCTTTACCCTGCTAGGCTTGAGTAAGAAGGTGGGAGAAGATGCTGATAGAATGATAGGATTTCAGTGTGGTGGTTAACAGAACTCATTGAGATGGTAAAAACGTGAACTCTAATGTGGGCATAAAATGAGCTGTCTCAGAAGCAGGGAGGGGGATCTCAGTCCCATCAAAGACGAGGAGCCAAGAATGGAGCGTGGCCTTTGGTGCCTGAGATCCCTGTACACTGACCCTCCTCAACCGACCAGGGACAGGAAGCTGTGAAGCTGGAGGAGGGGCAGAGGAGCAGAACCGAGAGCCAGCCATGAGATTGAGTGGGGGGCTTCCCAGCCCACAGAACGAGTCAAACTGAGAGACTGAGCCAAGTGCCTTCAGGGTGAGGTTTATTATGATGGAATGGAGTGCCCTGGGGGCATTTATCATCAGCCCTAAAAAAGCTTTGTAACAACGTCCAGTCCACCCGGGAAGAGAGAGGACGGCCTGTGGACAAGGCTGAGAGGCTGTCCTGACTGGAAGAACTGTGCCCTGAACATTTTCCATCCTGAATTGTAACTTGTTGATTTCCTTAATAAACCCCTAACTGTGAGTGTGCTGTCTGAGTTTTGTGTGGCCAATTGCAAAGGATTATGGAACCTAGCTGAGGACTAGCGATGGGAAGAATGATTGTCATTCATTTTCTGCAAATAGAGATGGTGGAACCCCTGAGACTCCAGCTCTTAGTCCCCCTTCAGGTCTGGAACTAAACTCACCCCCCCACAGTTCACTATCCAGCTAAACAACAGGCAGGTCTAGAAGGGGAACAACCACACTTGTGAGGTATACACACCTCAGAATTCAACCATTTGTGATTGTTGTTGTTGTTGTTAAGTGCCGTCGAGTCGGTAGGGGTGGAATTTATACAAAGACAAAGTTCAGAAGGGTTAGGAAAGGAAGAGGACTGGGAATCGGGAGGGAGTGGGGTGAAGTGATGTTCCGAGAGGGGGATTGCAATCAATGAGATGAAACAAAATGTGTCTGAATTGTTGAGTGGAAAAGGAATCTGCTCTGTAAAACTTCATCCAGCTCATAATAAAAAGTTCAAAAATAAAATACATAAAACACATAAGAGAATGTTTTCCACATTCTGAGGGAGATGGAATTTCCCTCAGAATGGCGCTAAGACAGCTGACATGCAGAAAGCAGTGAACTGGAAGCCTCCTTCACTTCTTAAACAAAATAGTTTCCAGCTACACAGATAGAGCAAAGGTTCAAAAAAAAAAGGAATATAAGCTAGCCCCAGTAAAGTCTGGAGCGTACTGGTGTGGTACAGCCCCTTCTATGCAGGGAGTAATAATAATCCCAAATTTCTGGTAAGAAACCACCTTTGCAGCCCAGTGGTGTGGGTGGGTCTCATGTCCAACTGTCCAGCCAGCCACCTGTCCAACTGGGACATCAGGGAGAGCCCAGGGCTGAACTCCTGCCTCACAACCCACGAGGCTGATTCCCAAAATCTGTATTAAGCTACCTGACCAAGAGTTTGCCTGGTAAAATAATTAGAGAAAGGTGAGCAGTCCAAACACACACATGTGTGCTCACACACACACACAATACACACACACTCCACACTCACACTCAGATACTCATGCACACAGAGTACACACACAGTCAGACACCCTCACACACAGATACATATATACAGAGTACACACGCACACTACATACTCTCGCATACAAATACACACAGTCACACACACTCAGATACACACACAGAGTATACACACTACACATTCACACACACACACTCACAAACACACAGTACACACACATGTGTAGCACACACACACTCAGATACCTACACACAGTCACACACACAGAGTATACACTACACACACACCCACACAGTACACACATTCACACACACTACACATGCACACAGAGTACACACTACACACACACAGAGTACATACTACACACCCACACAGTACACACACTCACACACACTATATATGCACACACACTCAGTACTGACCCACATTCACTCACTCATGCACACACACACAGAGCACACACACACTCACACATACTTGCTCATACTGACATACCTCACACATGTATACAGACACATACAGGCACACACACACTCAGATACCTACACATAGTCACACAGAGTACACAGTACACACACGCCCACACAGTACACACACACACACTACACACGCACACACACTCAGTACTTACACACACTCGCTCATACTGACATACCTCACACATGTACTCAGACACACACAGGTGCACACACTTGCACTTGGACTTACCATTGCATGGACACGCACATGTGCTCACACGCACACACACTCACCCACTCCTCCCAGCGCGCCATCTTCTCTGCCTGCTCCACAGCCTCGTTGTGCTCACGTTCTGCCTCCTCAGCGGCCTCCTTGGCCAGCCGCTCCTCAGCAGCCCTGCGTTCCTCCTCTGCCTTCTCTTCATCTGTTAGACCATAGTTCCGTGGCTCCCCGATCTCTCGGATGAGCTGCTTGATAGCGAGCCTGTTCTGCACATCTTCCAGTTTCCCTACATCTTCCAGCACAAGGAGAGACAAGGTCAAGACATATCCATGCTCCAGGGCTTCCTGTCTAGCTGTATCACTCCTGAACCACACAGGGCTCCCTGTCTAGTTGTGGTCACACCTGGACCACACACAGGGCTCCCTGTCTAGTTGTGATCACACCTGGACCACACAGAGGGCTCCCCATCTAGTAGTTACTACTGTAATGGTGCCCCCAGTACATGGAGCTACCTCTGCCTCATGACAACCCATGTGACACAGTAGAGGCCTGTGTGCCACAGGGTTTGCAAGGCTGCGGTCTCTCAGAAACAATCTATTTCTCCTTGTTTCCTTCACAGGGTGGTTACTACTACAGTGGGGCCCACAGTACCTTGGGCTGGTTCTGACTCATGACAACCCATGTGACAGAGTAGAACCCTGTTTCTTCTGGGACCTGTCTTGTGAGGCACCTTTAGGTGGATGTGAACTGCTTCCAACCTTTCTATTAGCAGACAAGCAAGGGAGAGTGAGCAGGAAGGGAGGGAGGGATAAAGGGACTGAGGAGGAAGGGGAGGAGAGAGGGATGAGGAAGGGGAGGGGAAAGGTAATGGCAGGGAAGGGGCTGTGGGGAGTGGGAGGGAGGAAAGGAAGAAGAGAGGAGGGCCATGGAAGGAGGGAGGGCTCCTGTCTAGTTGTGGTCCTTCTGGGTCCACACCCTGCCCTGTCTGGGTGGCTGAGGTGGATGCAACTTGTAAACCCAGAGGCAGGAAGGACTCAGGATGCAAAAATCCATCAAAGAAGTCCAGGGGATAGACACCACTGTGAGAGCTGAGATCTGGGACTGATCAGTGGGACCACCAGGCCCATGGTGTGTCCCGAGCTCTGCCCTGCACTACAGCAAAGGCGGAGGGACTTTGGGGACAGTGGTCTGCTCTGAAGGCCCCCAGAGGCTCTGTGAAGTGCCCCCAAGGCTTAACCGGAGACACAACACTGTCCCCAAGACCCAAGCAGCCTGAAGTTACGACATCTCTTTGAAGTGCCTGGTTCTTATCTTTAAAACCTATTCGGCATATGACTTCATAATACAGACACACTTCAAGACATCAAGGGTTCTATTCCAGACCGCAAGTTAATGTCTCAATAAAGCGAATCACACTTTTTTTATGGGGGTGGGTTTCCTGGTGCAGATAAAAATGACGCTGATGCTAGTCCATGAAGTGTGCAATCGCACGATGATGAAAAAAGCTTGCGATAGTGTGTGGATGCCATTGTGTGACAGGCACGCACCCAGCAGGAGCTATGGAAACGTGGCACCAACAGGCATGTTCCTCACAGTATGGCCCCAGACCGTCAACATGTGAAACCTGCAGTGTCTGCTAAGCACACGACAGGGAGGTGGCAGCATGGAGGCCTGTCTGTAAATCCAGGTGTTTTCATACAAAGACACCATCAAACACTCAGGCCACATGTCTGTCTGGAACAGAAGTGGTGTCCTGTCTGCTCAGCTCCCTGTTTACACAGGCACGCTTTCACATTCACGTTCCCCTGGGTTTGGGTCATACCGATGGGTATCGGGTGAATTTCAAGCTCATCGAAGTAGTTGAAGACGGTCTCGTCGTCGGTGTTGATGTCCCGGAAGTTGCTAAGGGACCGGAGGAAGCGGTCCTGGGTGTAGTGGGTCCCCACTACGAAGGTCTCGGGAAGGTTCATCACACGCTCCTTCAGGAACTCGTCGGAGGCGTCCAGCGCACACACGAACTCTGGGGGCAAGGACAAGCTCCTGATTAGACCCGGTGACAGACTGACAGGTTGACCCCCTGGGGACATCATGGGGCTGCAAATGCCAGTCCAACCGGCCTTTCTACTGCCTCTCCGGGAGGGCTATTGTTGATTGGACGTCCTAGGCTGATTTTCAGAAATAGATCGCCAGGTCTTTCTTCCTAGTCTGTCTTAATCTGGGAACTCCAGTGAAACCTGTTGAGCATCCCAGAAGCAGCACATGAGGTGCCTTGGCCGGGACAGGAAGCAGGTCTCCATGGAAGAGGGGGAGCTTACCCGTGCCCTCTTGTGGAGGATAAGCAAACTCCAACACAAACCCACTGCAGACGAGTGGATTCTGATTCCTAGCGCCCCCATAGGGCAGGAGGGATCTGCCACGGCGGATCGGAGGCTAGATATCTTTACAGAGGCAGACCTCTCCTACACAGTGACAGGTGGGTTTGAACTGCTGACCTTTCAGTTAGTAGCTCAATGCTTAACCCACGGTGCCATCAGGACTCCTTCATCAGAGGGGGGTGGTGGTGTTGGTGTCGGTGGTGGTGTGCCATCAAATCACTTCTGACTCGTTGTTGTTGTTGTTAGGTGCCATCCAGTTGGTACTGACTCATAGCAACCTTATGCACAACAGAACGAAACACTGCCTAGTCCTGGGCCTACTTCACAGTTGTTGCCACGCTTCAGCCCATTGATGCTGCCGCTCTGTCAATCCATCTGGTTGGGGGGTCTTCCTCTTTTTCTCTGACCCTCCACTTTACCAAACATGATATTCTTCTCCAGCAACTGGTCCCTCCTGACAATATGTCGGAAGTATGAGAGATGAAGTTTAGACATCTTGGCCTCTAAGGAGCTCCCTGGCTGCACTTCTTCCAACACAGATGACCCTGTATAGGGTTTCGGAGGCGGTAGATCTTGACGGGAGCAGAAAGCCTCATCTTTCTCCTGAGGAGCGACTTGCAGATTTGAATTGCGGGCTTTGCAATTAGCAGCTCAGCTGGTAATCTGCCCTACCAGAGTGCCTTTCTCAGGGAGATAAATGCCCCCAAACCACCAGCATTTCCAGAGCCTGCCATGTGATGCCTGTGATACTCAACCAACTTTGAGTTTTGTACATTTTGTGTAATCTTTATTCATTTTTCTCTCTTCCCTCCCTTCTGTCTTCCCTTCCTTTTAATAAAATTAACCCCATGACATTAGCAGCTGTGCCGCCAATCCTCAGCTTGCCTCTTCCCACGCGAAATCACAGGTTCCCACTGAGACCAGTGGCTCTGAGCAATGTGCCTGCTGTCTGGACTGCCCAGCGCCTGGACATGGACCCTCCCTCAGGGATTTTCATGTGCCAACAGCTCCTCCCTCCCTTAGTGCTGAGCAGACACCTGTGTTTGCCACCACACGGTCGGCCCTCCCCAAACAAGCGTCTGAGACGTGGGTCACAGGAAGGACAGGCCTTGTCTTACCCACCTGCGGTTCCCTTTTAAGCTGTGAAAACAGTGATTGCTGGAGCTTGCAGAATGAAGTTCATGATTGACATCTGTTGACTGACTGAAGTGCCGATCCGTGAAATGATTTCTCCAGTGAGAGTTGCTAGTTTCAGACAACACTGTTCCGTTCTCAACAACTGAATCAGTCAGTGGGGTCACGGGTAATTTGCTACCAACAAGAACCTGTCAAAGCTTGGAAATGATCAAATTTCCACTCTAAGATTGCAGCGGTTCACCACATAACAATGTCATTTGCATCCCAATGGTCTTACTTGAAGGAGCCCTGAGTGTTGGACTGCTAACCTCATGTTCAGCAGTTCGAATCCACCAGCTGGAGAAATCTACTGTGGGTGAAAGGTGAAGCTTTCTGCTCCTGAAAAGATTTACAGCCCTGGAAACCCTATACAGGATCACTATGAGTTGGAACCAACCATCACCACAGTAACCAGAAGATCCTGGGTTCGAATCCCAGTGGTGCCTAGACCCTCATGATTTAGAAGCCATGGTGGTGCTGTAGGATAAGCACTGGACTGCTAACCACAAAGTCAACAGTTCAAACCTACCAGAAAGGTGAAGCTTTCTGCTCCTGTAAGACTTGCAGTCCCGGAAATCCTCTACAGGGTCATTGTGAGTTGGAATCAAGTTAACGGCCGCAATTCAGCAGTGGTCTAAGAGGAGCCCCACCAGTGCCATCAAGTCACCTGTCTTCATAGAGACCAACAGGGCAGAGTGGAGCTGAGACTCCTGACGAGGGCACAAAGTCTCATCTTTCTCCTGAGAAGCGGCTGGTAGGTTTGAACCACCACCCTTGAGGTTTGAAGCTCAGCACTTAACCCATTGCTTCACTAGGAGGCAAGTCAATGTGCTGGGGAGAGCGCAGGCCGGACATGGCCCCAGGGTGCACAGAACACAAGTGAATTCTGTGTGTTTATCATGAAGACAGAGGCTGACCGAACTGTGGAGTTGGTTGTTGTCGGTTAACGTGTCGGCTCAGGCATTTGCTGACCTTGTGGAAGACATTCTTCATCGCTGTCCTATACCACCACTATTCTGACAGATTTCAGCCTTGCTCATCTTGGACCCTTTTGGTTTTATGAGTGTTGAAGAGGAAGGAAAAGAAATGCAGAGCTCTGGATTACAAAATAATAGTAGTTGCATGCCATTGAGTCGCTCCCGACTCATAGTGATCCTGTATCAGAAATCCTCATCTTTTTCCAGAAGAGCAGATGGTGGATTTGAATCACTGCTCCCATGTTTAATACCCCAAAGTATAACCCACTACACCACCACCCGGCCTCCTAGTCAAAGGTACACTACGTAGATCTAAATTATGTGAATAAATTTACTGGAAACTGAGTTGATTTATAACCCCTGATGTCTGGCATGGAGATGAGAACTCAAGAATTCTGTGACAAGTCTACCCAGCCACTACCTTCCAGTTGATTCTGGGATAGAGCAAAGCTACTCCCTGGGGTTTCGAAGATTAAATTGTTACAGAAGGAGACTGCTTCATTAGGGGCCTGCAGAGTGGCAGGTGGGTTCAATTCAAATCACTGACCTTTTGGTTGGCAGTTAAGCGCTGAACCCACTGTACCACCAGAACTTCATTAATAATCTAGGGATTTGAAAATGTAGTATTTTTTTTTCCAGAGTGGCTGGGAGATCATCTAATGTTGTGGATACTGAGTGAATGGCATACTTGGTTTTCCTATTTTTAGAGAACATTAATATAATGAATGAATGATAGTATGCAGGAGAAAGATGAGGCTTTCGGCTCCTGTAATGATTTACAGCCTCGGAAACCCTTTACAAGATCGCTAGGAGTCGGAACCGACTTTACAACATACACCCAGCCAACAAGCAGAATGATACTATAGTTATTTTTTTTATTTTAAAAAGGTCTTTTTGCCTGTAAAATTTGGAGTGAACTTCAAAATCTTGCAGTGTTCCCAGATCATTATTCTGAAGGTCAGCTGTCATTGTCTTGGCTAACTGTGGACATCATGTAATTTCTGCTTGGTCAGATTGTCCCTAACAAAGAGGTCACTGTCTTTGATTATCACGAGTCACTTGGCAGTCTCTGTTTTTCAAATTTTCCATATTCAACAGGTAGGTACAACTCCACACTTGTCTCTTTCAACTACAAGATCTGGAAGGGATCAAACTGGACGCAGGATTACGTCAGCGGTCAAATACAATCATTTATCAATGAAAGACCTGCCAACTAGGACAAACATTCCCAAAGCATGGGTCTGCTAATGTCTCTCTCAGAAGGAGAGTAAAGGGAGTAACGACAATTTCTGGGAATCAAAAGCATTATCTACTGAAAACAGACGAAACTACACTTTAGGCAGGTTTTTGGATTGTGTCCAAGAGAGACAGGGCGGGCCTGTGGGCAGTGATTGAGCAGCACTCATCCTCTTATCTCTGTGGTTTCAAGATGTAGAACCACAAGGTCGGCAGTTCAAATCCACCAACTGCTCCTCAGAAAACCCTATATAGGTTTGCTATGAATCGAAACTGAGTCGACGGCAATTAACCACAACAACCTTATAGACTAAAGAGCCTTGGTGGCGCAGAGGTTAAAGGACATACCTGCTAACCCAAAGGTCGCTGGTTGGACCCACCAGCTGCTTCACAGGAGAAAGACATGTAGTCTGCTTCTGTAGAGATTTACAGCCTTGTTGTTGTTGTTGTTGTTAGGTGTCATCGAGTCAGTACCAACTCACAGAGATCCTATGCACAACAAACGAAACACTGCCTGATCCTAGGCCAACCTCACAATCGTTGCTATGTTTGAGCCCATTGATGCTGCCACTTGGCCAATCCATCTCGTTGGGGGGTCTTCCTCTCTTTCTCTGACCCTCCACCTTACCAAACATATCCTTCTCCAGCGACTGGTCCCCTTGTGACAGTATGTCCCAAGTATGAGAGACAAAGTCTGGCCATCGTGGTCTCTCTCCAAGGAGCACTCTGGCTGTACTTCTTCCAACACAGATCTGTTTGTTCTTTTGGCAGCCCGTGGCACTTTCAATATTCTCCTCCAACACCATAACTCAAAGGCATCAATTCTTCTATGGTCTTCCTTATTCAGTGTCCAGCTTTCACACGCATATGAGGTTATTGAAAATACCATGGTTTGGGTCAGGCACACCTTACTCCTCAAGCTGACTTCTTTGCTCTTCAACACTTTAAAAAGGTCTTGTGCAGCAGATTTGCCTAATGCATTACGTTGTTTGATTTCTTGACTGCTGCTTCCATGAGTGTTGATGGTTGATCCGAGCAAAATGAGTCCTTGACAACGTCCATCTTTTCTCCATTGATATGGATGTCAGTTATTGGTCCGGAGGTGAGGATGTTTGTTTTCTTCATGTTGAGGAGTAACCCATACCGAAGGCTGTGCTCTTTCATCTTCATCAGAGTTCCATTCTGTCTTTCAGGGTAATGATGAGTTGGACTCTACGTGATGGGAGTATGTATCTTACAGAGAAAAAACAAACCAAAACCCACTGCCATGAAGTTGGTTCCCACTCCCAGTGACTCTAAGGGTTCTCAGACTCTAAATCTTTCTCCCTGGGATCAGCTGGTGGGTTTGAACTGCCGACCTTAAGGACAGAAGCCCAACACCCAACCCACAGCACTGCCAGGGCTCCCTGTTGTTGTTAAGTGTCATCGAGAAGGTTCTGACTCACAGTGACACTGTTTAGGGGTTCTGAGACTTTAAAAAATCTTTGTGGGAGAAGAAAGCCTCATCTTTCTTCTGCAGAGCGGCTGGCAGGCTAGAACAGTTGACCATGTGGTTTGCAGTCCAGTGCTTATTGCATGGAGCCACCACCCTCCCCAGGGCTCTTTAGGGGAGTCTGAATTACTTCTGGTTTTGCTGGCAAGGGAGTTGAGATGGAAATCCTGCCATCTACCAGCAGAGTGGGAGTCCTGGTGTGGCAGTGTAGGATAAGCAGTCGACCACGAGGTTGATTTGAACCACAAGGTTCAGACCCACCAGCCGCTCCTCAGAAACCTTAGACAGACTGGACGGCACTTCACAACAACCAGTAGAATGGACTTGAGCATGTTTCTGGATCTGGGAGGTGGGGCATTATTCTAGCCTCTTAGGGCTGCTGAAAACTCTCAACAGCCCATCTTGTTGTCTGTCCTCATGTGCTATGGAGTCTGTTTTATTTGTTCTTGTGGTTCCTGAAGCTGAATCTTCTCCAGTCCCCTCAGCTGCCGATGACCTTTACCATGCAGTGTGCAACAGACATTGTTCAGAAGTGTTCGGGTCTCAAAACTGGGCACTAGCTGGTTACTCAGACACATTCACTTCAGTTTTTGGACTCATTTCCTGAGAAAGACTGTCTAAGTTAATGGGAAACCGGAGGCAACTCATCTCTTCAGTGTCTTGTGTCTCTGTCACAGGTTTCAGTGCCTCCGGGAAGACAACAAACACCCATCCCTGAGGAGGACAGCTCTCTGGTGGGCGCTGCTTCTAGAAGCTTCTCTGCCAGGCACCGGGACCAAGAGGAGAAAGAATTACTGCCTCCGCTGGGAGCGTCGACAAAAGTCAGGGGGTACTTCAAGTTATGGCCTTGTATTGAGAGGCTGAGAGGACGTGGTCCTGTATCTGCCATACCCCCTGTGATTAAGCCACGGGCTGCTACTCACAAGGTCAGCAGTTCAAATCCACCAGCAGCTCTGAGGGTAAAAGATGAGGCTTCCTGCTCCCATCAAGATCGACAGCCTCAACACCCCTACACAGGGTTACCAGGGGTTGGAATTGACTCAGCGGTAGTGGGTTTGTTTTTTGGTTTATGATTAAAGCTTCACGCAAACTGGCTGAAAAAAAAAAACACAACACAAAACAACAACTTCTTTGGAAAGTTCACGGCAAGGTCACAGGAAATGCCTGTTTTAAGTAACTTGGCCCATCTGATTGAGTGGAACTAGTTGTCTGTGTTTCCTTTCAGGAACGCAACGTGAGAGCTCTGTATGAAAACACGTTACAGCGCCAACTGGGAACTAACGGGAAAGCTCTTCACCTGCCCAATCTCAGTTCAAGACTCCGGGTACCTTCTGGAAAGGATGAGGGTACAGCTAATACCTAACCCAGAAGGAACTAAGGGGAGGCAGTCTTGGTGGCCTTGCAGACGCTCTTAGAAGTCACAACACCCTCAATGTTTTGCTTTGCTACAGGCGAGGATGCTGTTCTCAAAGGAATTTATACAATTACAGTACGTCCAAACCTCTAGTGCTCAACCGCCAACATATTCTCTAGCTGGTTGGTTTGTGTTCGAGCACAGCCTGTACATTCAGTTTTCTGAAGGCAGGATGAGCTATTTCATAAAACTTTAAAAAGCCTGTTAAGGTACCAAAGAGATATTGAATAACATTCCTTTAAATATAATCTTGGAGAAATATTTTTAACTTACCGGGTATGATTAATTTATCAAAGGGGAACATTTTGCCTCTGATTTCTTCTTCCTCTTCATCATCATCTTCTACGGAAAGCAAAGCAGAGCACACATTGGGATATTTATTAGCATACTGCTGCTGTGCCTAGCTCCCCCCAGACTCAACTATTTTAACAAGCAGTCAGTCACGAATGAAGGCAGATCGGTGCCATACACAGGGAAGCATGGATTTGAGAAATAAATAGTCTCCCTGGTTTTGGGGCTTTTTTTTTGTTTTAACTGGGTGACTATTTCTTTGAAGAACCTGGAAGTAAAACCAAAACCCAACCCAATACCGCTGAGTGGGGTGCAATTCATAGTGACCTTACAGGCAGCGATGCCCCATGGTATGCCAAGGTTAGCCTCTGTATGGAAGCTGAGGGCCACATCCTTCTTCCACAAAGTGACTGGTGGGTTTGAACTGCTGACCTTCCTGACAGTAACCGAGTGTTTATTAGACACTGTGCCACCAGGCCCCCTTTGCCTGGATATAAACATGGAAAATAAAAAGGAAAACTCAAACTTACGACTGAACAAGTCTTTTGCTTGATCATAGGTCTTGGGGTAACCATCCAAAATGTAACCTTGATTCCTACAAGGCATAGATTTTAGCTTTTCTTTCATAAATCTAATTATGTATTGGTCGTCTAGTCGACCTAACAAGGAGAAAAAAGAGATTACTGTGGGGCCACATTTGACAAAGGGGTTACTTTAGACAGTTATCTTAATAGTTAGTGTGTCGTCAAAATTGTCATTGAAAATCCCTCATTTCACCCTGAAAAACCCGACCCAACCCACTGATGTTGAGACAACTCCAACTCATAGGAATCCTGTGGGCCAGCCCAGCCCAGTCCCGGAGGGAATCCCGTGGGCCAGCCCAGCCCAGCCCCGGAGGGTTTCCAAGGCTTCCAATCTTTATGGAAACAGACTGTCATTTCTTTCTCCTTCAGGCTGTTATGCCCAGAATTCGGGGTCCCCAAAGACCACCCAGGAGCCGTGTACCGATGCAAATACATAAGGGCAAATACATAAGGGTAATTTATTCAAGCTCGAGCCAGGTCTCTAACCTTACCCTATGCAGCGGAATAGGGAAAGAGCCCTGAATTCATTGTCTGTAGGGTTTTTATAGAGTTTTCAAACAGCTCAGGTTTCTCAGCTTTACAATCTTTGGATTGGTTAACAATTGGCAAACTATGAGATGTTACAGTTTAATTGGTCAGGACTGGTGGTCTTTGTTCTTAGGCTAGGGTAAAGGAAAATATCTGGCCTCTGGCCTTGAGCTGCCTGGCTATTTATACATATATCATTTTCTTGGAGCTAGAGGACGTGTTCAGGCTAATGTACAGAATGGAGATTGACCTTTTCTCTGGAGGGAACTAAAAACTGAGGCCTTGTCTATTTAAAATGCTTTCCTGAGCCTGACTAGAGTTTAGTCAAGCAGTCTCTAGGTAGGCAAAATCAGGTAAAATCAGTTTGGTCCTTACAGGGCATGCCTGATAGGTTTGAACTACCAGCCTTTTGGTTAGCAGTTTATTACTTTAACCACTGTGCCCTCAGGTCCCTTATGTGAGAAATTTGTTATTTGAAGGTATCTCATTAGTTTTTAATCATGGCAGAGTAGGAAAACAACAGCTAAGTATCCATTCAAACCTTCCAGGAGAACAACTTCTGGGTGCCTTTGAATAAGGAATAAACCAAGACCTTCCAGAGTGCTTCCACCTGTGTCTGTAGGCGTTTCTTCACTTTGTTTTTGTAGTAAATCTGTATAATCCTCACGTGGTTCCTGCTGTTAGTGTGTGGAATCAGATTCATGGCAACCCCCGGTATTCAACAACCAACACATTCTCTACTTGGTCAGTTTGGGTTTGAGCACATCCTCTACATTAATTTTTCCAAAACAGCATGATCTATTTTATTAAAGTCCCCTAGCATTTTCTTGGCTGTAAACTTGCCAGTAATCACTTATCTATCAACAAAGTATAATAAGATGAATGTAAAGCTAATGTTCTCCCATGTAAACTATCACATAATTTACAATAAAACATTAAAAAAAGAAAAAGAAGAAAGAAAGTAGAAGAAATATTGAGTCACCCTACTAAAAAGAACTGGTTGACATTCAGCCATTTCAGGACCTAGCATTTGATCAAGAACTGATGGGATTGAAAGAAGTACAAGGCCCTAGCCACAAAAAAGGCTTCCGGAATTGATGGAATTGAAATATTTCAACAAACTGGAGGTACCCAATGTCAAGAAATTTCAAGGACAGCTATCTGGTGAACAGACTGGAAGACATCCATATTTGTGCCCATTCCAAAGAAAGGTGACCCAACAGAATGCAGAAATTATTGGACAATATCATTAATATCACATGCAAGCAAAATTTTGCTGAAGATAATTAAAAAGCAATTGCCGCGATGGTCACAATTGTAAAGGTAGAAGCTATGTAACAAAAACAGGGGAGTAGCTAATCTTACAGTCCAGAACCCTAGGACCATCAAGGGAGAAGAGCAAAAGCGGAGTGTGGGACCTTATCCAGAGAAGCAACAACACCAGAGATGGAGGCAGAGGTGGGGACATGGAGAGAGGGAGCAGCTGAGGAGTCTAGATTCATGAAAAGAGAGGGACTGAGAGCTGGTGGCCAGGAGGCAGACTTACAGAATGTGCCCTTGAATGTGGTGTAAATTATTATATATGCCTGAATGTTTAAAAAAAAAAAAGAGCTAAAATGAATACAGAGAAATACTGTTAGCTGATGGTCCATGGAGGGGATTATAAACATTGTCATGAAACAAAGTATATGATTTGTAGAATGTAAAACTCATGATCTGCCCTGTAAACTTTCACTAAATTCACAATAAAAACTTAAAAAAAAAAATATATATATATATAGCAATTGCAGCAGCACATCAACAGGGAGCTGCTAGAATTTCAAGCTAGATTCAGAAGAGGACATCAGACAAAGGCTACCATTGCTGACATCAGATCGAGCTTGGCTGAACGCAGAAATACCAGAAAGGTGTTTACTTGTGTTTTATTGGCCATGCAAAGACATTCCTCTGTGTGCATCATAACATAGTATGGTTAACATTGCAAAGAATGGGAATTCCAGAAGAGTCCATTGGATTCATGTGATATTTGTACATAGACCAAGAGGCAACTGTTTGAACAGAAGTCAAAGTGACAAATTATAATAAAATGTGCAAAGGTCTGAAGTTAGATACTCAATGGCTTCAAAACTGCTTTAAAATTAGGGTTGTATCCTTCCAACACACTTATTCAATTTGTATGCTGAGCAGATAGTCCAAGAAGTTGGGCTATATGAAGAAGAACATACTATCAGGATTGGAAGAAGGTTCATTAGCAATCTGTAACATGCAGAAGACAAAATTTTGTTTGCTCATGAAGATCAAAGACAACAGCCTTTAGTATGGATTGCACCTCAGTGTGAAGAAAACAAAAATCCTCATACCCAGACCAATAAATAGTGTCATGGTAAACAGAGAAAAATGTTGAACTTGTCAAAGATTTCATTTTGCTTAAATCAACAATCAATATTCATGGAAGCAGGAGTCAAGAAATCCAAGGACTGATTGCTTTAGGCAAATTTGCTACACAAGACCTCTTTAAAGTGTTAAAGTGCAGAGGTGTCACTTTGAGAATAAAGTGTACCTGACCCAAGCCATGGTATTTTCCATAGCTTCATATGCTTGTGAAAATTGGACAGTGAATAAGGAAGACCATAGATGAAGAGATGCATTTGAGTCATGGTGTTGGAGAAGAATGTTGTTAAGTGCGATGGAGAACAAACAGATTTGTGTAGGAAGAAGTGCAGTCAGTACCTATTAGAAGATAGGGTGGTGAGACTTGATCTCATGTACTTTGGATAGGTTATCAGGAGGGACCAGCTCTTGGTAAAGGCCATCATGTTTGGGAAAGTCGAGGGTCAAGGAAAAAGAGGAAGACCTCAAATTATGTGGAATGGCACAGTAGCTACAACACTGGGCTCAAATTAGCAATGGCTGTGAGGCTGGTGGAGGCTCAGACAGTGCTCTATTCTGGTGTGCACAGGGTTGCTATGAGTCAGAGCCAATGGCACGTAACAACAACAGAAAAATATTTGTGTGTCATACACGCTCAACGAAGTTTGCGCATTGAATTCCAAGGTTCATCTGGCCTTCACAGCCTCTTCTCTCTCTTGTTACTTTTTAAACTTTTTATTGTGATTTGGGTGAAAGTTTCCAGAGTAAACTGGTTTTCCATCCAATAATTTATACACATTTTATTTTGTGACGTCAATGGTAACTCCCACAATGTGACGGCACGCAGCCCATACCTCCCTGGTTTTACTGGTGCTATTTCCCCTCGTTTCCTCTCCCTACCAGGCTTCTGAGTCTCATCTCTTGGCAATGCTGCCCTTTGTTTCTAAGGACCGTGTACTCCCTAGTCTTACTGTTGACTTCATAGTCCTGGCTATCGTTTGGCTGGAAGTTGGTCCCTGATGGTGAGTTCAGCTCCAGGTCTGAAGAGTGATTAAAGGCCATAGTCTCAGGGGTTCCACCTGTATCCATCAGACCAGTGAACCAGATGTTTTTGTTATTGTTGTTGTTGTTGCTATTTTAAGGTGTTTTTCCCCATATTTTTCTCCCATTCTACCCAGGAACCTTCTATCGTGCTCCCTTTCTGAGCCGTGGAAGCTGGGCACCATCTAGTTCTTCTGGTCTCAGGGTGGTGGAGACTGAGTTTCATGTGGTCCATTAGTCCTTTAACCAGTTGTTTCTTGTGTCTTTTGTTTTCTTCATTCTTTTTTGCTCCGGATGGGGAGAGACCAATAGTTGCACCTTAGATGGTCACTCAAAAGCTTCTAAAACCCAAGTCACTGCTCACTAAAGTAGGATGCAGAGCATTGTCTTTGTGTCCTGTTACACCAGCTGACTTTATGTCCCCAAGACTGTGGTCCTGAGGTGCTGTTCTCCTTATAAGCTGCAGGAAAGAGTTCACCCCTCCAATGGCCTTTCTTTTTCAGTGGACACATCCCCTTGTGGCCCCCCTGGACAGTTTTCTCTCAGGCCCAGACAGGGAGAGATTAAGGAAAGAGGAATCCTGGTGTGGCACTCTAAGATAAGCACTGGACTACTAATCACAAGGTTGCAGGTTAAAATCCACCAGCTGCTCCTCAGAAACCCTATCTTGGGTGGCTCTGAGTCAGAATAGATTCCACAGCACTTAACAGCAACAGCATTGAGGAGGGAGGCATTGTGTCTAAACTCAGCACAGTGGTTGAATGCCAACAGGATGCAGCTTGCCCACAATAGTCATTGAGAACTTAACCAAGATTATCAAACAGCTTCAGGCCTAGAGGGTGCACAATTACACCAGGGAGGCACACACCCTTCCAACATTCAACCATACAGAACAAGAGGGCAGCATTTGCTCAGAGATAAAGCTCAGAAGGCAGAGAGGGGTAGGAGAGAAGCACACATGGAAACCCAGGGAGGAAGTGGGAAGAGAGCGCTCACATTGTGGGGTTGCAATCAATGTCATGGAATAAAATGTGTTTGAACTGTTGAATGCAAAATTAATTTGCTCTACAAACTTTCACCCAAATCAAAATAGAAGTTAAATAAAAAAATAATGGGCCACAATCGTGAAGACAAAGCCCTGTCTCATATTGCTTAATCTGCACATCCACTCAAATGTGAGTTTGGCAAGTGTGAGAAATGGATCTCCAAAGCCATTTCCGGGGATAAGGAACGTGAATACTTTTGGCTTCTTTATCAGTGAGCCGATTATGTAAACTAAGTAGTTTGGGGCCACACACTCCTCTTTGAAAACAAAACAAAACTCAAGACAAAAACCCACTTCGTATTGTGAATTAATTGGTGACTGTTTACAGAGAAGGTCCATTTTTCCAACCAACAATTCAGACACATCTTGTTTCGTGACATTGATTGCATCCCCCACAACATGACGTCATTGGTCCAGCTCCCTGTTTCCCACTTCCATTCCTCCTTCTTTCCTAACCCTTCTGAACTCTGTCTGTAGGTAAAGGCTGCTCTTTTGATCTCAAATGGTTGGTTCTAACGTGAGTGTTCTTTCCTTGTGTTGCTGTTCAACCTATGTGGTTGTTGTTGGTGTGTTGTTGAGTCGGTTCTGACTCATAGCAACTCTGTATATGGTTTCTGAGGAGTGGCTGGTGAATTTGAACTGCTGACCTTGTAGTTCAAACCGACCTTGTGATCCAGTGCCTTATCCCAGAGCACTCCACCAGGGCTCCGTTCAACTTATAGACCTATCTATTGTTTAGCCTAAAATGAAGCCATGAGATGAGCTTAGTTCCAGGTGTAAAGGGTGAGTAAGTCTAGGGGGTTCCACCTGTCTCTCTCTATCCAGTCAGTAAACCTGTTCCTTTTTATGATTCGGAGTTTTGGTCCACATTTTCCTCCATCTCTCCAGACCCTGTATTGTGCTTCCTTTGGGAGCAGCTGGTCCTGGTGGCTGGACACCACTAGGTACACTCCTCTTTGGTTCACTCTAGTGATGAAAATACAGTGAGCTCAGGAAAACACCTCTGCTTTCTACTGTCACACTGATCCTCACACGGTCACTTGTTGAGAACATAATGGTATTGTACAGAAATTTAAGTCTTATGGCAGCGCCAAGAAAAGACTCACAGGTGTAACTGAACATAATGAAGCCTCTAGAAATGGCTTTACATAAATTCCTAGCAGGTTCACAGTGGCAAAATAAGGATGTTGTTATTATGTGCCGTGAAGTCAGTTCCGATTCATAGCGATGCTGGACAGGGTTTCCGAAGCTGGAAATCTTTATGGGAGCAGAAAGCCTCATCTTTCTCCCGCAGAAAAGCTGGTAGTTTCAAACTGCTGACCTTAAGGTTTGCAGCCTGATTCGTAACCACTACGCTATCAGAGCTGAATAATAATAAAGCCCAAATTTAAAATGTCAAGGGATTCACTGGAACTGGAAGACTAGCTTCGCCTGAGTAGTCAGTTTTTACTTCTCATTAAGGGAATTCACCTTTCAGCCGTGATCCCCCTCAATGCACCCCTTGGCGTCTTCCAGGCACTGAGTTTGGCCACTCACGGCTTCCGTGAGCAAGAAAGGGAAGCGATCAGCAGTTCCTGGGAGCTGCTCCAGCTGTGGCTGAGTCTGCTAACCCCGAGGACCTCCTGTGAGACAGAGGGAGCTAGTGCCTGGTTGTGCATCGTCCTCGCCAGCATCAGATCCGCTGTTGTGATCACTGTGCGTTCTAAGTGTCTCCCAGCCTACGGGGCACATCTTTCAGCACGACATCACGTAATAGTCTGTTGTAATGTGTTGAATTCCACCGGCTAATTTCCAGCCCTGGTGGTGCAGTGGTTAAGTGCTCAGCTGCTAACTGAAAGGTTGGGTGGTTTGAACCCACCAGCTAGCTGCTCCTATAGACATGTTGTTGTTGTTGTTGTGAAGTGCCTTCGAGTCGGTCCCGACCCATAGCGACCCTGTACAGGGTTTCCAAGGGTGTAAATCCTATAGACATGGAGTCTGGAAACCCTCGGCGGCAGTTAGGTGCTGTCTCACAGGGCCATCAGGAGCTGGAACGGGCTCAATGACACACAACAGGTTTCAGAAGTAGATCATCAGATCTTTCTTCCTCATCTGTAGAAGGAGCTTTGCAGAAGCCGGTCCACCTGCTGGTATTTAAAATGCAATGGCCTAACTTCAAGCCTCACAGCAACACGTGATCCACCACAGCTGGACAAAATGACAGATGGGTCCTTGTGTGTGATTCTATTTGGCCTTTCTTGCCATGGTCTTGTAACTCCCACCAAATGATTGGGTGACTATGCAAAAAAAGTGCTGGTGGTCCACCAAGAGGATTGGATACCTTGCTTATTATGCAAATGAGGTACATGTGTTGTTAAGTGGGTTCTGACCCATAGCGACCCTAGATAGGGTTTCCGAAGAGCACTTGGTGAGCTTGAATCACTAACCCTGGGGTTCAAACTGACTTTGCAGTCCAGTGCATTAACCCACAGCGCCACACCAGGACTCCTTGTGGGGGATTGTTGTTGTTAAGTGCCGTCGAGTTGTAAGACCATACAAACACAAAGGGATTAGTCAGTTTTGCCATACCACCAGGCTTAAAATGAGCCATCTGTGAGGCAGGAAGAGGACCAAGACTAGACAGAAATGGAGAGCGTTCTTTGGACTGGGGGCTCCTGAGCTGAGAATGTCCTAGAAGACAGAGAAGAGAGCTGTTAACACTGGAGAGGGCGCAAGGCAGCAAGAGATATAGCAGCAGAACCAGGAGACCAGCAGGAGACAGTCTGGAAGCTTCCAGATCCACGGAGCAAAAAACCGAACACCCTCAGGGTGAGGCTGACTGGCAGAGTAGGGGGCTTCTGGGCACATATTGGCAGAGTTAAAGAGCTTTGTAACATATGACCAAGCAGGGCAGAGGCTGGGCTGACTCAAGAGAGAGATGTCTGTGGGTACAGCTGAGAAACTGTCCTAATCCAAGAACTGTGTCCTGAGTTGTTCCTCATAACTCCAATCCATAACTTCCCAAATAATCCCCATAATGGTGAGTGCGGTCTGTGAGGTCCGTGTGGCCCCGGCCGTGAGTTATCAGACCCAGCAGACAAGCAGAGCATGTCGTGGGAGGGTGGGCTAGTGTCAGAATTGGTTAAAAGGCTGGAAGGGGTGTGTCTGACTTCTACCTCATGGGACTCAGCTTTGGTCTGATGCTGATGGGACTCTTTCCTCACCCTGGGTGGAGTCAAAGTAAGCGAGGGGATGCTGCCTCCGTGCCATTTTTACTGGGGTGGTATGCTAACTGGAGGCATTACTGAGTACTCAAAAGGCCACACCCCAGTGACTTTCCCTGAAGAGCTGTGATGTTCTAGAGACCCACAGAACCAGCACTGAGAGATTTTTAAATGCTCCACTGCAATTCTCAGCCAAGCAGTAGAAGTGTGTATGGGGAGACAGCAACACATACCATCAACCAGTCAGCTATCTGAGATCTAGAGGGCTGCATTCACCAAGGACAAAATTTAGGTGTGCTAGGAAAGGAGGAGGAATGGAAACCGGAATCACAGGGAGGAAGTGGGCTAAGTGATGTCCCACAATAAGAATGGCAATCCTTGAGAGGAGAGAAGTGTATCATTGGTTAAATGTAAAACTGATGATCTGATGGAAGCAAATACTGTTGACTGACGGTGCATGGAGGAGACTATAATCACTGCAACGAAACGATGGTGTAAAGCCAATGTTCTCCCACGTCAACTATCACTCAGTTCACAATAAAAACTTAAAAAAACAACAAACTTCAATTGCAAATGAAAACAAAAGCAAAAAACTGATGATCTGCTCTGTAAACCTTCATGCAATTCACAATAAAAAGGTAAAACAAAATGCATGTGTTTTGTGGTTTTTTTCTTTCGTCTTCTTTTTTTTTTTTTAAGGTTTTTATTGTGGATTGAGTGAAAAGTCACAGGGCAGATCATCAGTTTTACATTCAACAAAGCATACATCTTGCTTCATTACAATGGTTATAATCTCCTCCATGTACCATCAGTTAACAGTATTTCTCTCTCTTCACTTTAACTTTTTAAAACAACAACAACAACAAAACCCACTCAGGCATATATAATAATTTACACCTTCAAAGGGCACATTCTGCAAGTCTGCCTCCTGGCCACCAGCTCTTAGTCCCTCTCTTCCCATGAATCTAGTCCTCAGCTGCTCCCCCTCCCCATGCCCCCATCTCTGTCTCCATCTCTGGCATCGCTGATTCTCTGGATAAGGTCCTGCATTCCGCTTGTGTGCTTCTCCCTTGATGGTCCTAGGGTCCTCTGTTTCTGGACTGTAAAATTAACCACTCCCCTGTTTTTGTTACAAAACTTCTACCTTTACAATTGTGATAGTCGCAATTAGTCATGATAACAATTAGTCACTATTGACTCATACAAATCTTATCTCCATCTCCTTTCACCAGACCCATCTAGACAAAATGAAAGCTGTTCAGTGGGGACTCTTTCTTTCCCCCATACCTTAAACTAAACTCCCTCTTGAAACTTTAAGCTAGTCAATTCATGCCTTTCGAATCAAGCTGTGAGCCGCAAGGTCAGCTGTTCCGCGCATGAGACATGAGGCATTCTGCTCCCATAAAGATTTACAGCCTCGGAAACCCTGTACAGGGTCGCTATGAGTCAGAACCAACTCCCCGGCACACAGCCACCACCACCACCATTTTAGGTAGCCAATGTCCAAGTTGTCCATCCCTATCTACCCTGTGTACAGAGGGGATAAGCATTGATACTTGATGTGAAAACTCCTTCCCTCTCTGTTGGTATTTAGAGTTACTACCGCCATGAGTATAGGTCAAGTTCATCAAATTATAGCAATTTACCTTTGTTTCCTTTATCAAAAAAAATTTTCTTTTTCTTTTTTTGTAATCTTCCTCTAGGCAAGTTCTGATTGTCAAGCCATCGAGGCTAGGTCAAAAGGGTACTGTCTGCAAGACTGGGTGTTCTTGTGCAATTCACCACACTTCATATCAGCTCTAGCCCTCTGTGGCTATGTCCTTGTCCATGGGCTCAAGTGTCCACAGGTCTCACCACACTTTGGACTAACCAGCTCTTCCTCTTCTTTCTATCTTCTCCAGGTCAATGGGAGTCAATGGACTGTGGCTGAACTCAGTCCATTTCTTCATTGATATCTTTCTGCCTCTTCCACTCACCAGTAGACCAATGTGGCTGCCAGCAAGCTCACATGCCTGTTCTTGTGTTCCCATTGAGTTTCAGTCTTAGAGGGGAGTTTGTCCTGAAGGAACTTGATTCCGTGCCTTGATGGCTTCCTGGCGAACAACTTGCTTATTCTTGTAGCCAGTAATGCTGACATTTTTGTTTTGGATTTTTCCTGATGAACTTTCTTTGAAGACATATCTTTTGTTGCTCTAGCTGTTCCAGGCTGGTCTGCTTGTCCTTGCTAGTGGGCAAGGGTTTTTTTGTTTTTTTTTTAGGGGAGAGATGAGAGTAGATTTAATATTTAATATTAAAGTCCTGGTGTGGCACTGTAGTATAAGCACTGGACTGTTAACCATAAGGTTGGTGACTCAAACCAACCAGCTGCTCCTTAGAAACCCTATACAGGGTTGCTAAGATTTGGAACCAACTCAGCAGCACTTAACATTAAGTGCTGATAAGGTTTTAAATGTTCATTTGAACCTATGTTCGTAGTGATTCAGACTTTAAAAACAGATAGCTGCAAAATATTGTTCTCAAATAATGCATGTGCAATAGGCACATGATGAAGTTGATACATTTTTGGGCCGCCCCCCACCCCCCAAGACGACTTTTTCTTTTCAAGTTCATAGAACAAGTAGTGTGATGATCAGCTGGACTCCTGCCACCTAGTCAGTAAGTCTACAAGGCTCTTGAAAGACAAAAACTGAGCAGAAAGAACCTCGAATTAGCATCCCACAGCTTGATTAAGAAGCACCTATTTTGGCTGCTGTGTGGGGTCTGATGGGGGTGGAACCCCAGAGTACCTCGCCATCGTGTGTTGCTGGACCCACTGCAATCGCAGAATCACAAACTGGATCATGTGAGGGAAGACTGAGTTAACCCCTGGAGACAGTTCAAAGGTCCTGTTTTATTCAAATACAACCCAGGTCCATATTCTGGTTTCAGGTATAGAGGAACAGGAAGGATTTTCTAATAAACTTGAGGAAGAAAAAATGATCTTCCTAAGGTTCGAGGGGGCTGTTTGGCTTCATAGAAAGAGTGGGTGGGTGGGAATGAGTGGAGCAGAGAAGGCAAAAGGGCCACTTGCTCCTCCCCTCGGAGACCACATCTCTCCTGGAAAGGCTGCCTACCAGCTGGGTCCTCTCCTGTCTCCTTTGAAAGACAAGGCTTTCTTCGACCTGGAGAATTCAGTCACTGTTGGGAACATGACCCAGTCTCCACTTTAATTCCTTTTCTACTTGATGGCTTCCCAGTGCATGGAAGAAGCTCAGTAGATACCTCTTACTGTCCCGTAACTCTCCCCGCTCCTCCCTGACAAAGAGCGTTCTGTTCTTGCTGTTGGGTGCTGTTGGTCCGTTCTGACTCATAATGACAGCAGAAGGAAACACTGCTGGGTCTTGTGCCATCTTCACAATGGTTGTTAGCTTGAGCCCACTGTTCCTGCCACCGTGTCAGTCTGTCTCCTTGGGGGTCTTCCTCTTTCTCACTGACCATGACATCCTTCTTCAGGGATTGGAGAATGAGAGATGATGTCTCCTTATCCCTGCTTCTAAAGGAGCATTTTGGTGGGACTTCTTCCAACAAATTCATTTGTTCTCCTGGTAGCGTACGGTACTTACAATATTCTTCTCCAACACCATCATTCAAATGCATCGCTTCTTCTAAGGTCTGCCTTATTCACTGTGCAACTTTCATATGCATATGAGGTGACTGAAAATATCATGACTTGGGTCTGGCGCAACTTAGTCCTCAAACTGTTATCTTTGCTCCATAACACTTTAAAGCGGTCTTTTGCAGCAGCTATGTCCAATGCAATACGTACTTTGAGTTCTTGATTGCTGCATCCATGAGTGCTTATTGGGGATCCAAGCAAAGTCAAGTCTGACAACTTCAATCTTTTCTTCATTTATCATGATGCTAATTATTGGTCCAGTTGTGAGGATTTCTGTTTTCCTTACACTGTTGTACATCTCTACTGAAGGCTATAGTCTTCGATCTTCTACCAAGCAAGGTATCATCTGCCTATCGCAGGTTGTTTATGAGTCTTCCTCCAATCCTGATGCCACCTTCTTCATATAACCCAGTTTTTCAGATGATTTGCTCAGCATAAGATTGAATAAGTATGGTAAAAGGATACAACCCTGGTATACATCTTTCTTGATTTTAAACCATTTAGTATCCACCCCCTTGGAATCCTGGTTACGGCATTGCAGGATAAGCATTAGACTACTAACCACAAGGTCAGCAGTTCAAATCTACCAGCCACTCCTTGGAAACCCTATACAAGGTCGCTATGAGTTGAAACGGATTCGATGGCACTTAACAACAACAGCCAGTACCCCCTTACTCTGTCCTTGGTCTACGTACAGATTCCTGATGAGCACAATGAAATATTTTGGAATTCCCATCTTTCCTAATGTTATCCATAGTTTGTTATGACCCACACAGTTGAACGCTTTTGCACAGTCAATAAACCATAAGTAAACACCTTTCTGGTATTCTCTGCTTTCAACCAAGCTCCATTTGAAGTCACCAATGATATCTCTTGTTTTACATTCTCTTCTGAACCCAGCTTAAATTTCTGGCAGCTCCCTATTGATGTCATGTTGAAACTGTTTTTGAACGCATTCTAGGTCCTATTTTGGCTCTTGAATTTGTTTTAATTTTCCTATAGCCAGCCCCTGGCCTTTTCTGACTGATGATATTGAGATTTTCCATCATCTCTTCCACAGATGTAGTTAATTTGATTTCTGTGTACTCCATCTGGTGAGGTGCATATCCACAGTCACCTTGTATGTTGTTTAAAAAAGGTATTTGCCAAGAATAAGCTGTTGGTCTTGTAAAATTCTACCATTTGACCTCCAGCATTGTTTCTATCACACAGGCCCTGTTTTCCAACTCCTGATGCTTTTTTCTTTGGTTCTAACCTTCGCATTCTAATAACCAGCAATTATCAATGATCTTGATTACATGTTTGATCAATTTCAGAATGAAGAAGTTGGTAGAATTCTTCAGTTTCATCATCACTGGCTTGAATGGTTGGTGAATAAATTTGAAGAATAGTGGTATTAACGGATATTCCTTGTAGGCATATGGATATTATCTTATTACAGATAACATTGTACTTCAAGACAGATCTTGAAATGTTCTTTTCATTGATGAATGCGACGCTATTCCTCTTCAATTGGTTGTTAGCGGCATAGTAGTCCATATGATTGTCCAATTTAGAATGGCGACTTCAGTCTGTTTCAGCTCACTAATGCCTAGGATATCAATGTTTATGTGCTCCATTTCATTTTTGACAACTTCCAATCTTCCTAGATTCATACTTTGTACATTTCATGTTCCAATTATTAATGGATGTTTGCAGCTGTTTCTCCTCATCTTGAGTTGTGCCTCATGAGCAAATGAAGGTCCCAAAAGCTTTACTCCGTTCATGTCATCACAGTCAACTGTGCTTTGAGGAGGCAGCTCTTCCTAAGTCAGATTTTGAGTGCCTTCCAACCTGACGGGCTCAGCTTCAGGCACTAGATCTGACACTGTTCCGCTGCTATCCATGAGGTTTTCAGTGGCTAACCATTCAGAAGTGCCCTGCCTCTCCTTCTGAACCGGAAGCTCTGCTGAAACTTGTCCCCCATGGGTGACTCTGATGGTATTGAAAATACCTGTGGCATAGCTTCCAGCATCACAGAAGCCACCACAGTATGACAAGCCGACAGACAAGTGGTGGAAGAAGGTTCTCGCTAGGAATATTGTTCAGAGTTTGTCTGGTCCTCTTAGCCTGAATACAGGACCCCTGGCGATGCAGAGATTAAGCACTTGGCAGCTAACTAAAAGGCTGCAGGAGAAAGGACCTGGTGATGGGCTCCTGTAAAGGGGACGGCCCACAGAGTCCCTGGGAATTGGACTGGACTCCATGGCAGTCGGCTGGGTCCATCTGAATACCTTCTCTAGGGGGCAGCACAACTTACTCCTCCCAACAGCCCATTTCTCATCTTAGGCCTCAGGCCAAAGGTTTTCGTGCACACTGGTGACTTTCTGAGGTCCCAGTCAGTCTGCCCCCTTCCCACAACATGAACTTGCCCCATTTCCTTCCTTGGGTGACCTCACAAAGGAATGTCCTCTCATTAGAATTATTATTTCCTTTCCCGAAAAAGAGGGGAGCCAGCATTCTGTCAGAATGCTCTAAACCCAGTCCGTACCCTGACGCTTGGGGCAGGGCCGTGGTATTAAGTGCTTGCCACCAAGTGGGCTCCTTGTGTAGGTTTGCCGAGGCTGTAAATCTCTGCAGAGCAGAAAGCCGCAACTTTCTCCCGTGATTAGCAGACCAAAGAGTAACGTACTACGTTACCAGCGCTCCTTCCTTTCCCCTCTGGAATCCCAAATGCCACTTCCTCCCTGCCCAGTCCACAGCCAAGCAGGAACCACCCGCAGGTAATGTGCCGGTTTAAGTGGAGACAAGAGCATTTTCTCTGCATCCCCAAAGGCTCCCTCAGACAGGCTTGGCGAGGAAGATGAGGGAGCTGGGCAGCAGAGAAAACCTAGGAGGGCTAATCTGGGGGAAAAGACACACCTCTTCACACACATACAGTTGTGTTGTGGTTGATGTTGATGTTAGGTGCCCTGGAGTCAGTTCCAATGCAGTGACCCTACGAACAACAGAACCAAACACTGCCCAAGCTGGCGCCTTCCTCACAATTCCTGGGAAGCTGGAGCCCATTGTTGCTACCACAGATGCATCCTATAGAGACGATACTAAGTCTTAAACAGGAGTGAAGACGAGACAAAACACAGATCACCTAGATGAGGGAAACTGTCAATCTGACATCGTGGTAAAATCCATGTGGTGACCTTTCATTGGGCACAACCACAACTGTGAACTGATGGCAGCAGTGTGTCCCCCACACACAGCCCATACCTAGAGAAGCCGGGAGGGGCCACTGTCTGTGTCTGGGGCCAGCTCGTGTACGGGGAGTTCTGTTCTTCCTGACCGGCTGGAGGAAGTGACCCAAACCCGACTTTCAAATGCACTCTGCTTCTTCTGACCCTGGCAGTCTGGCTGTCGGAGGTGCACGTGGTACTAAAACAAAACCGTCAACTGATGTTAATCTAGACACAGATAGAATTACCCTCTGCCTGATTAGACAGGCTCGCCGGCAAAAAAGCCTTCAGATTTCATGCTGAAAAGCAGGCCCAGCGTCCTTGAAGTGGGCGGGGGAGACACAAGCTTAGGCAGTCTGGCCCAGGGACTGCCGTCAAACAGCCCTAGACCTCTGAGCATCATTAGAATGGAATAAAAGTGTTGGGGATGAGGATGGGGGGAAACTAGGTGCTCATCTAAACTGGGAAGAAGACCACCAAGAGGGTCAAGCATTGGGAAGCCACAAGCCCAGAGATGGAGGGAGCGGTGCAAAGCTCTGACCACGGGGACCGCAGTGGAGGGTCCCCAGTGGAGACTCTGTGGAGGGCCACCAGGAGATGCACAGCTCCAGTGAGGGCTAGCAAGCCCACCACACCACCCGTCATCCAGTGTCACTGACAGCTGAGCCAGCAGCATGGGCACACCTTTCTCCCTTTGTTACATGCGCCCTTAGCCCAACTCTGGAGGGTCAGAACCCGCCAGCAGCAAGGCTGGAGGAGCAAACCAAAGGAAAGACACGATAGTGGGGTGAAGACTGTCCGACAAGATTTACAGCTCTGGTGGTGCAGTGGCTTAAGTGTTGGACTGCTAACCAAAAGGTCAGTGGTTCAAATCTACTAGCTGTTCCACTAGAGAAAGATGAGTCAGATGACTTCTGTAAAGATTTACAGCTGCAGAAACCCTATGGAACAGTTTCACTCTGTCCTGTGGGGTCGGTCAAGAAATCAAATGATGTATTGCATAAGGCAAATCTGCTGCACAAGACCTTTTTAAAGTGTTGAAAAGCAAAGATGTCAGTTTGAGGACTAAGGCACGCCTGACCCAAGCCATGGTATTTTCAATAACCTCATATGCATGCAAAAGCTGCACAGTGAATAAGGAAGACCACAGAAGAATTGATGCTTTTGAGTTATGGTGTTGGAGGAGAATATTGAAAGTGCCACGGGCTGCCCATAGAACCAACAGATCCGTGTTGGAAGAAGTGCAGCCAGAGTGCATCTTGGAGGCCAGGATGGTCAAACTTCATCTCTCATACTTCAGACTTATTGTCAGGAGGGACCAGTCGCTGGAGAAGGATATCATGTTTGGTAAGGTGGAGGGTCTGAGAAAAAGAGGAAGACCCCCAGAGAGATGGATTGGCAAAGTGGCAGCATCAATGGGCTCAGGCATGTTAACAATTGTGAGGCTGGCCCAGGATCGGGCAGTGTTTCGTTCTGTTGTGCACAGGGTCACTATGAGTCAGTACTGACTCGATGGCATCTAACAACAAAAAAATGGGATTGGTATGAGTCAGAATAGACTCTGTGGTTAGGCCTCGGAATGTGTCATGATTTAGAAATGGGGTCTTTGCGGAGGTAACCAGTTAGGCCTTGCATCTAGTGACTAAGGTCCCTATTAGAGAGGGCAAACACACAGAGGAGACAGCCATGAGAAGACAGAGGCAGAGATTGGAATGATGCAGCCACAAGCCCAGGGACCCTTGGAGCCACCAGAAGCTGTAAGAGCCCGGAAAGAATCCTGCCCAAGAGCATCCAGGTGGAACATGTGCCTCTGGACTCCGGAGCTGTGGGAGCTGCAGACAGCGCGTATTGCTGAGAGGATAGTGAGAAGGAAGCTTTCTATAGGGGAAGCATGGGAGCTGGAACAGGACAGAACCCCCTTGTTTTTCTGGGCTTTTCTCCTTCCACAAAGTCTTGTGACTTTCCTATCATGTGTTGTAGTGGGAAAGATTTGAGTTTTCCTTCTCAGGTAGGTTTCTGCCTTATGCTAGTTTGGGCTTTTGCAGGTTTTACTGCATTAGATGCAAGTTCAAAGTAAGGAATAGACAGCTGACCCTTGGACAACACGGGTTTGAACTGTGAGGGTCCATTTCTTGGTGGATTTCTTCCAGTGGCCATGTGACGCGACTCCCCTCTGTGAGCACAGACCCTCTCTCTAGTTGGGGTGGGGCAGGGTGGGTGGAAGGGTGAGCGGTTAGCAGCTACACTAAGATGACTGTTATCACACGGTGCTTTCAGAGGACACTTGCAACGGTTGGGCTGACATGGTGGCAACAAAAATGGGCTAAAACACAACAATTGTATGGATGACGCAGGACCCGGCCGTGTTTTGTTCTGCTATGTTCACAGGGTTGCTATGAGCCAAAGCCGACTTGACAACACCTAACAACAACAACAACAAAACACTTGAGCTCATGGGTAACCAGGAAAACGCGCACATGAAAAAAAAAAACCCATGAGAATCCCTCACAGAAGAAAAACCACATACACGAAGTGGAGTCCTGGTGTGGCGCTCTAGGTCACTTTGGCTCACTGTGAGCCGGGACCGATTCCAAGACACTTAACAACAACAAGGACAACAATTAAGGTTGGAGTCCTGGTGTGGCACTGTGGAATGAGCAAGGACTGTTAACCTCAAGATTGGTGGTTCAAATCCACCAGCTGCTCCTTGGAAACCCTATATAAGGTTGCTGTGAGTTGGAACCAACTCTAGGGCACTAGCGATACCACCAACAATTAGGTTTAGAGTTAGGGTTGGGGTCAGGGTTAGCAATTGTCCCTGTGTGCATTTTTCTTGTGTGTATTTATTACAGTGGGGTGCTTTCTGGTTGGACATTTTTCATGTGTGTGTTTTTCCTAGAAGCAACCTCACTGGTGTGGCAGAGATTCAGCACTGGACTGCTCACCACAAGGTTGGTGGTTCAAATCCACCAACCACCCCTTGGAAATGCTATACAGGGTTGCTATGAGTCAGAGCTGACTTAACGGCACCTAACAACAACAACAAACAAGCTCACTGCAATAGCAGCAGAAAAGAAAAAAAATCCAAGTCTGGGCAATTCAAACCTGCTCTGTGTAGGGTCAAGTGTACATGTATCAGTTGAACCAGCTTTAATGGAAGACCTCAGCTGGCTAAGGACAAAAATGAATGGCTTTCTCCTACTAACCGCTGTTGGCTGTGTCTTCCTACTGGGGAACAGACTCCTCAAGAGACAGCTCAGGCTCACCCCCAGCTTGTGGTTTGATATGAAATGGCTTTTTTAAAGCATGGCTAAACTCAAGGGTACTCACTCATTATTTAGGAGTTCCAATGGGCCAGCTTGCAATTTCATGAAAAGAAAGACTAACCCACCAGAGTGTGGGCTTAGACGAGCACCTTACTGTGATCTGTTTGTTCCACAAACCGCTTACAATGAAAAGTGGACTAAGAATGCTTTTCTATTTCTTCAGATTTCTTTCTCTACACATTTTTGGTACATGCTATCCAATTTCCTATTAAAGATTTCATGAATTTATCAATGCCTTAAGGATATTGACTGTCACATGGGTGGACTTTTTTTCCCCTTTGTCCTTTAATCAATGATATTTTGATGTTTACAAAATATTTAGGAACACAAATCTGATCTCTCTTTTTGCCAACTCAACAATTTCTGCTATCAGTGATGTTTTCTGGGGGATAAAATGATGAATGAGATGGACTGGCTATTATTGTAGTTTGTGTACTTTTATTTTGATAGTAAGTGGGTGGTCCTTTTACACCCAGAACAAAGAGTCACTGCTGCTGAGATCAGGCTAGTCCTTGTGAGTGTTTCCTGTATTCTACTCCAGGCTTTTCAAAGTAAGCAGTCTATTATCCCCAGAATAAAGAGCCACCATCAGTGAGACCCAGCCATCCCGTGCGTGCGTCACCTGCATTCTGCTCCATGTTCTCCTTGATGCCTTCTAGGAGTTCCTGTGCATCTTCCACGTTCTCCTCTTCCTCCTCTTCACCTTCGTCTTCTTCCTCCCCTCCTTCCTTGGGCGCGACAATTGCTTCCTGCATGCCACAGGGATATTCATATCAGAGGACACCCCACACTGATTTGCTACACACAGGCCACCTGGAAAACAATCCCGGGAAAAGGCTGGGACCCAATAAGGGAAGGTAGCTGTTAAGGACTGAGCTGTGTCCCCCAAAATACATGCTGTAAATCCAAACCTCTATACCTGTTATGATAGTCCCATTTGGGAATGAGGTTTCTGTGTTATGCTGATGAGGCATCATTAGTAGAGGTGTGCCTGAAATCAATTTAACATCTCAAAGAGGAGATGAAGCAAAGAGAAGTCTGCAAGAGAGTAGCGATGGGAGGCTGAGAGACAGAAACTTAACGGAGACAGAGACCTTCCCCCACAGCCAACTGAGCCTTCCCCTAGAACCAGGACCCTGAATTTTGATTTCTGCCCGCCTTAATGGTGAGAAAGTGCCATGAGCTGCCAAAAGAACCAATAGATCCATTTTGGAAGAAGTGCAGCCAGAGTGCTCCTTAGAGGCCAGGATGGCCAAACTTCATCTCTCATACTTTGGAC
>NW_006408543.1:2778266-2778828 GCF_000296735.1 Chrysochloris asiatica | reverse complement strand
GCTATATGAATGGTTGAATGTGAAGCTGATGATGTGCCCTGTAAACTTTCACTCAATCCAAAATAAAAACATTTAATAAATAAATTTTAAAAAAAGACTTAGAAGGACACATGGCTATTCCTATGGAAACCAATAAAAGACAGCTTCAGATAGAGTTATGGAATTATCAATTCACAATAATAAAAGTGTTTGATTTTTTTAAAGAAAAAAAAAAAAGTCAAGGAAAAAATGTGCACACAAAAAGGAACATTCTCAAGCAGACCAACCTGGAGTGGCTAGAAGAACAGAAGATACTTCTTGAAAGAAAGACTTACAAGAAAAATTTAAAACAACATAGGCAGACTGACTGTTACTACAAGAACAAGCAACTTGCTTGCCCAGGAAACATCAAGGCAAGTGGTCAGGTCCCCTCAATGCAAACCCCCTTTCAAGACTAAGACTCAATGGGAATACACACTGTGATTGGTGACCATGCTCGACACCGATAAGGGGAAGTGAGGGAAAAACAGCAATGAAGCATTGAGCTAAGCCCTACAACGTTCAATAGACTTCTGTGAACCCG
>NW_006408543.1:2776788-2778166 GCF_000296735.1 Chrysochloris asiatica | reverse complement strand
GGTGGAGGGTCAGAGAAAAAGAGGAAGACCCCCAACGAGATGGATTGGCCAAGTGGCAGCATCGATGGACTCAAGCGTGGCAACAGTAGTGAGGATGGCCCAGGATCAGGCAGTGTTTCGTTCTGCTGTGCAAAAGGTCGCTATGGGTCGGTACCAACTTGATGGCACCTAACAATAAAAACAATGGTGAGAAAATAAATTTCTGTTCATAAAAGCCATCACTGGTAATACTTCTGGTATAGCAGCACCAATGACAGCTGCCACACAAAAGTTTTCAGGATGTGTGCTATCTACGAGATGGATAAAGAGCCTCAAGGATTTTCTCACTCGATTTTAGACGAACAGTATATGTCTTTGCTAATGCTGGAAGTGATTACGAGTCAACTCTTTTGTAGATAAAGGCTGTACCTTACTAAGGGGACACATTAAAAAAAAAAATCAAGACTTAATAATGGTTCATAGATATGTACCTTGGAATCTACCACTCACAACACAATGAAAACAAGTAGCTAGTAAGTAAGCACTTGGAAAAGACCCTGAGAAACAAACATCAAGAATACAAAAATAGGGACCCTATCCAGAGAAGCAGCGACACCAGAGATGGAGGCAGAGGTGGTGGCATGGAGAGATAGAGCAACTGAGGACTCTAGATTCATTGAAAGAGAAAGGCTGTGTGCTGGCGGCCAGGAAGCTTGTTCATAGAATGTGCCCTTTGCTTGTTTAAACGATTATACATTCCTGCATGTTTTTATGTATATCAAAACCAAAAACACAAAACTGAATAAAAGCAAATATTGTTAACCAATGGTGCATGGAGGGGATTGTAATCATTGCAATGAATCAAAATATGATAGGTTAAGTGCAAAACTGATGTTCTCCCATGTAAACTATCATTCAATTCACAATAAAAACTTTTTTTTTTTTTATAATAAATAAGAGGGAAACAAAAGGGTACAAAAATATTGCCAACTAGGGCACATACACACAATGGAATAAAACACAATGCTGAAAAATAACTATGTAAGGCACTTCGTAACATGGAGCTCATTATACTGAGTGAAATGAGTTATTCACAAAATGACAAATATTGTATGAGACCACCATCATAAAAAGTCAAGGAAACATACGATCCAAGAGTAAATAGATAAAGGTTTACAAAACAGACTAAATGCTTTAGAGAAAGGAAGATCGCTTAAGGGAACTAAGACCCAATATATCCAGCCTACACTCCCAGCTAAGGTTACTCATGGTATAAGTAGATTTGTGTTATCTTTCAGTAATCTAGAACTTGATTGGAACTTAATCCAATAGCATTTTAGGAGGTTGTGGAACAATATACACTTGTCTGTGGATATTCATCAGCTACATGCTCAAATTT
>NW_006408543.1:2761883-2774818 GCF_000296735.1 Chrysochloris asiatica | reverse complement strand
CAGAGATGATGACGTGGAGCGATGGAGCAGCTGGAGACTTTAGATCCAGAGAGGGAGAGCGACTGTGTGCTGAAGACCTGGGGGGCATGGGGGAAGGATTGCATGAAGGGGATTTTAACCATGGCAATGAGACGATATAGGATAGAATGAATGTAAGACTAATGTTCTCCCATGTAAACTATCACATAATTCACAATAAAACATTAAAAAAAAAAGGAACATTCTTCCCTTCTGCCACAGCAGGCATAGCTGTGTGCTACCCTATGGCTGCTGGCCTCAACAAGGGCCACAAAGTCACCAAGAACTTGAGCAAACCGAGGCACAGCCACCACCATGGGCGCCTCACCAAGCACACCAAGTGTGTGTGGGACATGATCAGGGAGAAGTACCGGGCCGTGGAGCTGCTCCAGGTCTTCAAGGACAAGCGGGCACTCAAGGTCATCAAGAAAGGGTGGGGACACACACCCATGCCAAGAGGGAGTGAGAGGAGCTCAGCAACGTCCTGGCCGCCATGAGGAAAGCAGCTGCCAAGTTGAGTAGATCCCTGTCCACTGTGTCCCCCTTCCCCCCACAATAAAAACCTTTACGGTAAAAATAAAAACATTCTTTGATAGCTACTATCAGGGCACGAGGGGAAGGGATGGTAAATTACTAGCCAGAAGGCAGACGCATGTCACTGGGTGAAAGGAAGGCAGTATACAATGAGAGGGAGGTCAGCAAACGATAAGGCAAAGGAAGACACTGGTAGGAATGCGAGAGTTAAGGTAGCAGGCAAATCCTATTACCCTCCTGCTCCTGCAATAGCAGTGATAACAGTACTTAGGAATGCGTTCATAGACACACATGCCGAACAGGTGTGGGAAGGGGAGTGGGGCTCTACCCTCGGTATGTGAAGGTTTGACAGAGGGTATTTCTACAAAGGTGTGTAGCTATGCCGCAAACTGAGACATGAATAGAGTAGACATACAGGAGACAAGTGAAGAAAACTTCTTAGCCATAACAAAACACCTTGAGGGAATGCGTCCCTGAGCCTCAGGGCTCAGGACCACAAACAAACAAACAAAAAGAATAAAACATCCTTCCGTCCTGAGCTTCTGTTATGCGATGAAAAACACACACAAAATGCTGAAATAGTAAAGGTTATATATATATATATATGTCTTTACCACTATTAAAAAAAATAATAAAGATCCTAAAAATGACCAGGACCGAAAAAGAGCCAGAATACACAATACTATTTGGACAACAGGTGGAGACAGGCTCAATTCCAATGGCTGCCCTTGAAAGTTGCTTCTGTTCCCAAAAGGACAAGCCCTTGGGATGAGAGGGTTCTGTGTTTCCATCCAATGCCTTCCAAATGACCTGAAATTGGCATATGAAATGACTTGTTTCTTTATTATAAGACAGAGAGAAACATTGTTTTCTTTCAGTACAAATTCCCAGTGAAGTCGCTCTGGGTATTACCAGCTTTGTGATGGCCTCTGCAATGACGTCCTTCAGCTGAATGTGGTGCAGCTTGTAGTACCTGCACAGCTCCGCCGCGATGCTGGACTTGCCCACTGCGGGGGGGCCAAGGATGCAGATCTTGATGGGCTGCATAGGAGGGGGAGGAACATGCACTGGGTGCGGGCGGTCCGCAACTAGACTTTTTTTTTTCCCCCTATTCCCTGTTTTTTATTTGTTTGTTTTTGATGTACACAAAAACACTCAGGATATATAATTATTAAAACAACTAAAGGGCACATTCTACAAGCCTGCCTCCTAGCCTCCAGCTCTCAGCCCCTCTCTTTCCATGAGTCTAGAGTCCTCAGCTGCTCCCTCTCTCAATGTCCTCATCTCTGACTCCATCTCTGGTGTCACTGTTTCTCTGGATGGGGTCCCACGTTCTGCTCATGCTCTTCTCCCTTAATGGTCCTTGGGTCCTCTGTTCCTGGACTGTAAGATTAACTACTCCCCCTTTATGTCATAAAACTTCTGCCTTTACAGTTGTGACAATGGCAATTAGTCATGATAACAATTTCTCACTATTGCATCGTTAAGAATCTTATCCCCATCTCCTTTCACCAGACCCGTCTAGACAAGATGAAAACTATTCAGTGGGGACTTTATCGTCTCCCACACACTCTTAAACTAAACTCCCTCTTGAAACCTTGTAAACCAGTCACTTTGTGCCTTTATCACCCATAATCCCCTCATTTTAGGAAGCCAGTGTCTAAGTTGCCCACCCCTATCAACCCTCTATACCGAGGGGATAGGCTTGACTCTTGGTGTGAAGACTCCTTCCCTCTCGGTTGGTATTTTGAGCTACTACATCCATAAGTATAGGTCAAGTTCATCAAATTGTAGCAATTTAACCTTGGTTCCTTTATCTTCTTCTAGTCACACTCTGGTCATCAAGCCATTGAAGCTAAGTTAAATTGGTATTATCTATATTGGTACTATAGTGGTCACGAATCGGGCTGCGAACCGCAAGGTCAGCTGTTCGAAACTACCAGCTGTTCCGCAGGAGAAAGATGAGGCTTTCTGCTCCGGTAAAGATTTACAGCCTCAGAAACCCTGTGCAGGGTCGCTATGAGTAGGAACCGACTCCACAGCACATAACCACCATATGCAAGGAATGGAGTCCTGGTTTGGCGCTGTGGGTTAATGCACCAGACTACAAAGCCATTTGTACTACAAGGTCGGTAGTTCAAGCTCACCAGCTGCTCCTTGGAAACCCTATACAGGGTTGCTATGGGTCGGAACTGACTTGACAGCACTTAACAACAACAACACATATGCAAGGAGCTCTGGTAATGTTGTGGTTATGAATTGGGCTGTGACCGCAAGGTCATCAGTTCGAAACTACCAGCTGTTCCGTGGGAGAAAGATGAGGCTTTCTGCTCCTGTAAAGATTTATAGCCTTGGAAACTCTGTGCAGGGTCGCTATAAGTCAGAACCAACTCCACAGCACATAACCAACCAACCAATATGCAACGAGACTTTTTTTTTTAAAGTCTCTAGATCTGCTGCACAAAACCCTGTTTAAAGAGCAAAGAGATCCGTTTGTGGACTAAGGAGAACCTGACCCAAGCCATGGTATTTTCAGTAACTTCATATTCATGTAAAAGTTGGACAATGAATATGGAAGATTGTAGAAGAGTTAATACATTTGAGCTATGGTGTTAGAGAAGAATACTGAAAGTAGCATGGACTGCCAGAAGAACAAACAAATCTGTGTTGGAAGAAGTCCAGCCTGATGTTCCTGAGAAGCCAGGATGGTGAGACTCTGGCTCTCATATTTTAGACATGTTATCAGGAGGCACCAATCCCTGGAGAAGGACATCATGCTTGGTAAGGCAGAGGGTCAGCAAAAAGCAGGAAGACCCCCAAGGAGATGGACTGATGTAGCAGCAGCAGCAGCAATGGACCCAAGTGTCAAGATTGTGAGGCTGGCCCAGGACCGGGCAGTGTTCCGTTCTGTCGAACACAGAGCCTCTCTGAGTCCGAACCAACTCCATGGCATCTAACAACAATCAATACAAGATCCTAAAGGCTGAGGCTCCTTCCTCATGGGACAGCGACTCCAGAGACCCTACTTCCACCATGTCCTCCTGGTTGCTCCCATATCCTGTCCAGAGAGAGATGACTCACGTCCATCCACTGGGAAGATAATGAAGAAGCATCTACCAGGTAGCGGACAGCCAATCAAAAGCTGTAGAAACACCTCAGAGCACCAGCAGACAGAGTGCCTGGCCGTGACACACTTCCAGCCCCATCCTTACTACACTGCCCTTCTAAAGAGAAGGAGGTAGAAGAACTCATGATCTAGTTATTAAGGAGACCCGGTGGTGCAGAGGTTAAGCGATTGACTTCTAACCAAAAGATCAGCCCCAAACCAGCAGAGGCTCATCAGGAGGAAGAAGTGAATCTGTTGCAGAAAGATTTCCAGCCTTGGAAAGCCTGTGGGGCAGGCCTACTGTGACCTAGTCATCCCGAGGCAGGACCAACTTGATGGCAGCTGTTGGTGGGTGCCTCAGGGCAGTCTCCAGGTAACAGTTGCCAAGGGTACCTGAGATGCTTGAAAGGATCTGTATTTCTTTTGCTAAGCAATGCATCTTTCTCTTCTTCAGCAGGCATGCTTTTCAGGAGAGCAGGTTTCTTAGGGCACACTGCCTGTGCAGTGTTCCTATGCACAACAGAATCAACATATGATGCAACCTGACGGTTCTCAAAACACATTCTCTTAGACCACTACCCACTTTCATCCCTGGGGTAAATCTGAAGGTCTGCGTAAACACCACCTTTACCTGGCTCCAAGGAGGGAGCTGTGTGGTGGCAGGTGTGGGCACTGCAGGTGGAGAAATGTCCTAGCTGGCTAGCCTGCATCCCTGACTGTCTTTATGATCTTGAAGAAGTTGCTTCATCTCTCTGAACCCATTTCCTCATGTGTAATGTGGAGTTAAGAATACCAACCCTTTATCGTGACTATTTGTGATGGTCACAACTGTAAAGGTAGAAGTTTTATAACAAAAAGGGGGAAGTAGTTAATCTTACAGTCCAGGAACAGAGGACTCTATGACCATCAAGGGAGAAGAGCACGAGTGGAATGTGGGACCCTATCCAGAGAAGCAGCGACACCAGAGATGGAGATAGAGATGAGGACAGGGAGAGAGGGAGCAGCTGAGGACTGTAGATTTGGGAAAGAGAGGGACTGAGAGCTGGAGGCCAGGAGGCTGGCTTGCAGAATGTGCCCTTTGGTTGTTTAAATGATTACCTATTCCTGAGTGGTTTTGTGTACATCAAACAAAAACAACAAAAAACATCAAAACCAGAGGGAATAGAAGCAAATACTGTTAAATGATGATGCACGGAGGGGGTTGTAATCATTGCAATGAAACGAAATATGATTGGATGAGTGCAAAACTGATGTTCTCCCATGTAAACGATCACTCAATTCACAATAAAATCTTTTAAAAAGAAGAAGAAAAAAAAAGACTACCAAAAAATGATCTGCAGATCTCCTTACTGATAGTAAAAGATCAGAGTAATAATCAGACTGCCGCCCCCGCCCCCCAGGGGCTCTCCCCGTATGTACACTAGGACTGACAGTGGTGGTGGTGGTGGTGGGGTGCCGTGGAGTCGGTTCTGACTCATAGCGACCCTGCACAAGGTTTCTGAGGCTGAAAATCTTTACAGGAGCAGAAAGCCTCATCTTTCTCCCACAGAACAGCTGGTTGGTTCGAACTGCTGACCTTGAGGTTAGCAGCCCAACTGTAAGCACTACGCTACCAGAGCTCCTCAGGACTGACCATAGACAGGCCATAAGACCCACTGTATTTCTCTAAGACAGATGATTCTGTGACAGTCAGCCCTGACCCATGGTCATGTTCAAGGTGTGTCAAGCTCAACAGTTATTATAAATGTTAAAGAACTTAATACTTAAAAAAAAAAATCCAGTTGATCAACATTATTATAATGAAGTGCTGGTGTGTGGCACTATGGGATCAGCAATGGACTGGTAACCACAAGGTTGGCAGTTCAAACCCACCAGCTGTCCCTTGGAAACCCTATCCAATGTCGCTTTGAGTCAGCACTGACTCAGTGCCACTAAATACCAACAACAAAATTGTTAAAACTGGACACATTTGTCACATTTGGAAAAGGACTTAAGTTCTGGAGATCTGAAAAAGAAAGTTCTACGGAAACCCAGGGAGGAAGTGGGATAAATGATGTTATATTGAGGGAATGACAACTAATGACATGAACAAAGTGTGGGTGAATCACTGAATGGAAAACTGAGGTGCTCTGTAAGCCTTCACCCAACTCACCCAATAAACAGTTTAACAAGAAAAGAAAGTGCTAACGTTAGCTGGTATAAGTGCACTAAAAGATGAATTTACTTTTGTTTCAGCTACAAATGCAAACAGGAAATGATCACAGTTACCAGTAACCCTCTGCTTTGCTTGTACTCTTTGAGGATGTTGTTGATATTTTCCACAAACCCTGTTTGGGCCGCCCATCGGATGTTAAAATTCTCTTTCACAAAGACCGCTTCCATCCTCAAATTCACCAGTAAGTGGTCCAGACACTCTTGCTGAAAAAGAAAGGAAAATGAGTGAGGTTTTCTTGGCTTCTCTTTTGACATCTGTGATGGACCACGATCACTACAGTCATTCAAGAAAACGATGGAAATTCTGCAACTACAAGTCAGCATTAAGTCCTGTGTTTGCAGAGTGCCCCCTATGCTGGGCAAGCCCTTCTAAACCCTTCTTACATCTGCACTCAACACATGAGACCTCTGTGGCTCTTGAGGTCAGAAAAGTAGCTCAAAAAAGCAGGAAGACCCCGGAAATCCAAATAAAAATGTTCTTTTCTTTTTAAAAATTCCATCTTTTTTTTTTTTTTTTTAATAGGCATGTAGTTCCATGGTTTGAAATCCAAAAGAGCAAAGAGAATAGAGCCCAAAACTCCCTTTGACCCGACCATCACCACCTAGCTCTACTCTTCGGAGGTGACGTGGAGTGTCCATCTTTTCAGAAATGTCCTCATATTAACTGATTCGCACAGTAGTCATATCCTGAAACAAGATTACAGAGCCCAGTGCATACATAAAGATGCCAAAGAGAGCAATGCCCACTGTTTGTATAACTTCCCCTCTACAGACCAGCTTTCAAATTACATGTCCTCATCACAGCATCTGAGGGATCTTCGAGAAAAGGAAACGGAGGCTCAGGGAAGAGAAGAGCAAGTCGCCTGAGGAAATGAAGCATAGGTTCACTGTCCACAGACAGTAGGAGCCAACCTGGGTTCAAAGGCAGGTATCCTGGGGTGCTGTTGCAGGTTAATGTGCTGGACTGCAAACTCGGTTTGAACTGCAAAGTTGGAGATTGAAGCTCACCAGCAGCTCCTTGGAAACCCTATACAGGGTCACTATGGGTCAAAACCGACTCGACAGCACTTAACAACAAAAACAACATTCTGACTTCAGTGAGCACTGGTAATGCAGTGATAAAGGGTCAGAGGTTCGAATCCACCAGCTACTCCTCAGGAGAAAGGTCAGACGATCTGCTTCCAGACACATGGGAGAGTCCTACTGTGTCCTGTGGGGTCATTATGAGTCAGAATCCACTCCATGGTAACAAGCAGCCCTACTGGTCTGATGGTTAAACACTCACCTGCTAGCACAGGGGTCGGCGGTTCAAACCCAGCAGTGAACAGTTCCGCTCGTCCTCTAGGGTCTCTGTGAGTTGTAACTGACTTGCTGGCACACAACAACAACAACAACGTCCTGACTCCAAACTCTACAAGTACCAGTATACTTAGAAAAGCAGGAAAACACAGACTCTCTTATATACTCACTGTTAAGTCCTTGGTCAGAAAAGCATTTTCTTTGGGTAACTTCTGGATTTTCCCAGGGCCAGTATTTTTACTGATGCACTGTTAGAGAAAAATAGGACTATTATTTGATTTACCTGCAAGAACACACACACAACTTCTAAGATGAATGTAAACCTAGCTGAATTAAAAAATAATTATGTTGTTGTTGAGTGCCGTCGAGGCGATTCCGACCCATAGCAACCCTGTCTAGGGTTTCCAAGGAGCAGCTGGTGAGCTTGAACCGCCGACCTTGCAGTTCAAACGGCTTTGCAGTCTGATGCATTAACCCACAGTGCCACACCAGGACTCCAAAAAAATAATTACAGCATGTGCAAAATAGAGGGTAGGATGCTGTGGGTCTTCATTCATTTATTTTATTAACTATTTATTAAACAAGTCGCTTTTTTCTTTCTATGTTTGTGTTTTTCTTTTTTCCTAAATTTTATTAATTCTGTGGTACCTGTACAATTCAGTGACATCAATGACATTCAAGTTGTCATTGAGAACTTCTCGGTCTCCTTTTCCACGTTGTTCCTCCCTCACGGGCATAAACTCACTGCCCTCTGAGGTCTTTACCCAAACGTTCAAGTCACTGCTCTCCCATTATCGATGGTTCTTAGAAGAGTTCAATGCACAAAGCAGCAGACCTTTATTTTACTAGTTAAAGCTTGTCTAGTGTTCAGGGTTTCTTGTGAGTTGCTTTTTCGTTTTGTTTCCTTTCGTTTACTCCACTCCACGGATATCTAAGACTCGCCACTGTGGGCTAGGTGGCAGACACAGAGATGGTAAGGCCCTACTCTCAGGGTCCAAACTCAGCAGCTCAGCAAGGGGGATTCTGGGAGTCTGAGGGGAGCTGTCTGGCCCTGGTGGTGGTGGGAGAGAAACCGGGAGAGCACAGAGGAAGAGATCTGAACTGGATCTTAAAGATGAGGGGACTGGTCAGCGGGGAAGGCTGGACCGGCTGCAAGGTGATGACTTGCCCAGAGCAGCCCAGGCAGGACAGGCAGCCCTCACAGCTTTGCAGTTCCTGGGGGTAGCTCTTGGTGTCCCTGACTGTTTCAGTACAGATATATGCTGGTGTGTTTCTGTCTGAGGTGGGATGATGCTGGCCTTCTGACCCAGAGTCCTAGCTTGACCTCTTATGTATCCCACCACGTCCAACGGACACGGTGGCTCCCACAGTGGGCTCAAACAGAGCAAAAATCCAGATGATGGCACAGGACCAGGGGACGCTTGGTTCTGGAGTGTAGGAGTGCCCCGTTTTATGGCGCTTCATTTTGTTGCTTCTCAGCAATCACTGTTTTTACAGGGAAGGTTTGTAGCAACTCTTGGCAGAGCAAGTCCTTGGCAGCGCTTCCCCGACACCACGTGCTCACTCTAGGGCTCTGTTGCAGGTCTGTCTTTCTTACACTGTACCACTGGTCTGCTGCATGCTAATCACTTGATGGTGGTGCTGTGGAACCGAACCTGCAGCATCTCCCGGGTCTACCTGTATGTGAAGTCACCGTGAGTCAGAAATGACTCCACGGCACCTAACAACAACAACAACAGCATGCACAAACGGCAGAAAGGTCACTTTAGTTTGGGGAGAACTGCCCAGTGTCTTTGCAGCACACGCACATGGCTGAAGTGGGTGTGAAAGGCATTCTGTTTCAGGAGTCCTGGTCTGACCCGCCCACCCAACTCCACGAGCAAGGGGCAGAGCAATGTACCTTGACGATGTCTTCCAGGGTGTGGACAGACTCGTCCACAGCCACCAGGTAGTGGACCTTCGGCACGTGGTCAATTACGTTCTGTATCACTCTGCATTCCAGCATGGAGGAGGGAAAAGGGAAAGAGATGAAGAGACCGGGGCTCACGGGGCACCACCCACAGGGCCTAGGCCATGACTATCCGCATTTGACAGGTGAGAAAGCTGTGGTACAAAGAGGTAACAGGGCATTTCTCAGGCTCTGTCGCTATGGAGAACGTGGGCCATCTGGCACTGCGTTCTGTCCCTCTCTGGTGCACTGCACTGCCTCCCAAGAACAGTGCCCACCACAGAAGTGCTTTGGGACGTAGCGGTTCTACTATGTACTAAACAGATTCGGAGGTGCTGTGGCTCTCTTATGGGAGTCAGAATGCTTGAGATGGACTGGGTCTGACATCAGCATACCTGTGTATTTAACTCCACCCCCAGACTGCGCTAAGGGTTTTACAGGTGTGATCTCATTTAATCTTGTAACAACCTAATTACACGGGTACTATTATTACCATGTCCCCACCCCTCGTCTGCGGTGACTTGCGTGTTGCTGGGACGGTGGCATTTATTTAAAATATCAGCAGGGTCACCTATGGTAGATGGGTTTCAGCAGAGCTTGCAGACTAAGGTAGACTAGGGAGAAAAGTCTGGTGGTGAAACTTCAGCCCACGGAAACCCTGTGACTCACTATAGAATACTGCTTCCTGCAGCTCTGCAAGGGGAGCCCCTAGGTTGGAAGGCACCCAGAATACATGTTGGCTGCAGCTATGGGCTCGGCAGACCACGCATTGGGAAGTTGATCAGCACCAGGCACCGTTTGGTTCTGTTCTATATGGGGTTGCTACGAGTCTGATCCAACTCCATGGTAACTAATGACACTATTGTCCTCATTTTACAAACGAGGACCCCCAGCAAAAGTGAGCCGTGTCAATGACCTGGTGGTCAAGTCAGGTTCTTCGAAGGAAGAGAAGGGTCTCAGGCCCTGTCTGGAACATAGGGTTGGGATGTTCTCTCAGTGTGAGAAGCATGTGGCCACTCTACCTACAGCTGTCCAGAAATAGCTTCCGGGTTAGTGTCCACCATCTGACGCCTTGAATGTATGTTGGTGGGCTGGACCAAGGAAAGTCTGTCCTCACAAAGTACACATCAAGTTCTTTTCTGTTCCAAAATCACAGGGTAAGCTACTCAACTAATAGTTTCTAAGAGTTGCACCAGATGCTTAGAGCTTTAAATGCCGGCTCCTGTTTCATGAGATGTAAAGTGGAACTGACCATAGTGACCTTTGTGAGGAATAAGGACATCCATGTTAGGGTCTTGGCACAGTGGCCTGGTGCGTGCTCTACAAACACGAGCCGGTAAACAAACACACCAATCAATCAATTCTAGGCAAGCAGTCGGATCTCTGGGAGAGGACTTACCCTGCTAAATCAAGCACGTGAATTGCTGGAATTATATTTGACCCATCGCCATACACTGATAATGCTGGGACTTCACCCAGCCAAGCGGTCTAAAAAGAAGGAAAGGTAAAAGTATGTTTCCGTTCACTTCTATTAAGATGACGATCCCAGCTCTTACACAGCCCAGGACTAGAGCAAGCCTCCTGCTGTGAGAGATGATTTGAACATTAGTCCTGATCAAACGTAGCCATTGATGAAATCCTGGTAAGAGAAATAATTCCAGCCTCAGAACTGGAATGCTTTAACAAACGGATAATCTAGCCTGTCATCTTTGGCACTTTTCTATTCGCTTTCACGTGCCTGAGGTCTTTAATTCTCATAAGAACATGAACCCAAACCCACTGCTGGTCAGTCAGTTCCAACTCATAGATACCGTGAAGGGCAGACAGAGTAGGGTTTCCAAGACTCGAAATCTTTACAGCAGCAGAACCGCCATCTTTTTGGTTAGCTGCTCAACGCTTAACCCACCGTGCCACCAGGGCTCCTTAAAAAAACACACCAGTGCATGGAGAAAATGCTCAAGCAGTCATCTCATTGGTGAGAGGCTGAGCCTGAATTTGAACCCCTATCTTCAGAGTTCAAATTCTTGTCTTTTCATGTCCTGTAAGTGTTTCAGCAACCAAACAGACAAGCTGAGTACTATTTAGTTAACTGTCAAGCATTAGATTATTTAAGATTGCTTTTAACAAATGGAAGGGGTAGGGATGGAACCCACAGCAGACCGCTGGGTCTTGAAAGTTCCTTTGGACTTTGAGAAACCTTTAAGGGTTTTTTAAGCAGTAAAGCAACATCATCTGATTTGTTTTTGTTGCCTTGTAGAGAAATGGCGGATGTACAAGCCTATATGTGGAGATGGACTGCGCAGGACTAGCCTAGCCTGGGAGCAGAGCGTGGGTGTGAAAGATGGAGACATTGAGGAAGCTGACACTGAGGATGTGGGGATTCTATGATGGGTGAAAAGGAGGAGGAGTTGGGTTCTGGCTGATGCAGCTGGGGGAGGGTGTCCCATTTTCTGACATGCAGTTCTGGAAGAAGAACAGGTTTGGGAGTGAGTGTAGGTAGAGTTTGGATTTGTGGAAGACATCTGAGTTGAGGTGTTGAGTAGGGCCTCTGCAGCGTCTTCAGAGCTAGAACTCGGAAGAGGGAAGCAGGCTGGATGGAGCCCTACCTTCGAAAGTCATAGGAATGAACAGACCAACCCAGGGAAGAGAGTAGACAGAACAAACAAGGGGACCTCGACATTCAGCGGGCAGGGAGGTGAGGAGCAGCTGAAAACCGACAGTGGAAGTTTGCTTTAGCTTCTCTTCTTCCGCTGGCACCTCCCTCGTTAAGAAACAAACCCATAAAGTCTCTCTTGATGGCGTGACTTTTTCTTATCCTGCCTTCTTGTTCTGTCCCCCTTTAGGTCAAATTCTTAAAAAACACTGATCTTAAAAATACTCATCATCCCCAAGTCCTTTCTTTTGTTCCTTCTGGAACCTGTCATATCAGGCTTTATGTGTTACAGTTCCCAAAAGTCCAGGGGCCAACCCACAGTTCTCCTCTCATGTGAATATTTATAGTATTCGACCCAATTTTGCTTACCTTCTTGTTGGCAGAAACACCTTTCTCCTCTTGAGACACTACCCTCTTATTCCCTCTCTAACATCACTGGGTATCCTTTCTCCACTTCTTGTCTTGTAACTTCTATGTAAGGAGCATCGTTAGTACAGTGGGTAAGCGCTTGGTTGCTAACTGAACGTTTGGCAGTTCAAAGCCATCAGCCATTCCACGGGAGAAGGACGAGGCTGTCTGCTCCCATAAAGAGCTACAGAAACCCAACGGAGCAGTCCCACTCTGCCTTACAGGGTCGCTGTGAGTCAGCATCGACTTGATTGCAGTGGGTTTTGTTGGGGTTCAGGAATTTCAAAACATTGGAGTGTTCCAAAGCTCCGGTGTGAGATGTCTTTTCTTTCTATGTTTCTCTAGGTAATATGGTTGCATATACCAGCCATACACTGAGGGTCCTCAAACCAATGTCTTTAGAGCTTCTCCCCCACCTTCTGCCATGATCTTCAAACTCAAAAGTCCAGCTACTTACTCAGCATCTACACTTGGATGTCAGTCATCTCAACTTTTAATGTTCTTTAATTTAGCCCAAATGGAACTCCTGTCTCTCCGTGGAGTACCACCCCAAAAACCTGCTCTGTCTCCAGTCTTCTCCATCTCAATCAATGGTAACTCGGTATTTCTAGTGGCTTAGACCCAAATTCTTAGATTCATGCCTATTCGCTTCCTTTCATGCCTTATATCCACGCTTTGAACAAATCCTCAAATCCTGTTGTCTTAGGCCAGGTTTTCTAGAGAAGCAAAACCAGTGAAACCTGTATATATATTTA
>NW_006408543.1:2749923-2761783 GCF_000296735.1 Chrysochloris asiatica | reverse complement strand
AGAGAGAGAGAGAGAGAGAGAGAGAGAGTGTGTCCTGGTGTGGCACTGTGGGATAATACACTGGATCACAAGGTTGGTTTGTACTGCAAGGTTGGCGGTTCAAATTTACCAGTTGCTCCTCGGAAACCCTATACAGGGTGGCTATGAGTAGGAACTAACTCAATGGCACTTAACAACAACAACAAAATATATACATATATATATAGCTCTGGTAGTGTAGTGGTTACGATCAGGCTGCAAACCACAAGGTCAGCAGTTCGAAACGATCAGCTGTTCTGCAGAAGAAAGATGAGGCTTTCTGCTCCTGTAAAGATTTATAGCCTCGGAAACCCTATGCAGGGTTGCTATGAGTCAGAACCGACTCCACGGCATATAACCACTATCTAGAGATAGTGGAAGGGGAGGGAGAGGGAGAGAGAGAATGGGTTATTATCAAGGAACTGGCGTAAATTGCAGAGTCCCAGGTCCCCAGCAAAACAGAGAGAGCCTTTCTCGTTTGTCCATTGTATTGGGAGCAGGCCACACCCCCAAGGAAGCATCCTTTCAGCTGATTGGCTGCTCATAGCTACTCATCAGCGTTAACTATGGCTGTATTAGGTTTCATCACCATGGGAATAAGCACATCCCAACAGCTAAGCCTCTGGAATCCTGGTCTAGTCAAGTTGACACAAAACCCTAACTTCTACACCTATTAACTACCTTTAGAAATGTGGTTTTGGTGAACACTTTTATGTGTGGAATGCCAGAAGAACAAACAAACTAGTCTTGGATGAAGGAGAGCCAAAATGCTCCTTGGAAGTGACTTTGTCTTGATTACAAGGGACGCATCATTGGAAGGGTCAATTGCTGGAGTACGATGTCAAGCTTGGTGAAGTCGCCGGTCAGTGACTAACAGGGAGACAGGCAAGGAAATGGATTCATAAAGTGGCTGCAGCAATGGGCTGAAACATAACAACACTTGTGAGGTGGGCACAGGACTGGGTAGTGTCTAGTTCTGGTGTACATTCGGTTATTAAGAGTCAGAGCTGACTCAGCAGCGCCTAACAACAACAAAGGCACATCCCAAATCCAAGCACCGTTTACTGTCTCCAGCGTTTCTCGCCAGGTCCAAGGTGTGACCATCTTAATTAGTCTTCTTTTACCGCCCTGCCCCATTACACACATGAGGAGAGGAGAGTGAGCCTTGTAAGACACAAGGCAGATTAAGTTACTCCTGGGCTCAAAACTGTCTACTAGTTTCCCAGCTGACTGAGACAAGACGTCAAAGTCTTCACCACGGGCTACAAGCCTGGGATTGATCTGACCTTCGATCTCTCCCTTGACCTTTGTAGACTACCGTTTTCCCACACTGCTCTGCTTGTTGGTCCTCAAACACAATCAGCACATGTCTGTCCTGTTCTTTGCACTGCCTGCGATGTTCTTGCCCCAGAAAGCAATAGCTCTTTCAGTCATTCCTGTTGGTTTCTGCTTAAATGTCCAATCATCCCACAGAGGATACAGCCTCCCAACTCCATTCCCAGCATCCTCTTCCCACCTGATCCCCACCCTCCAAGAGCATTTTTCAACATCTGAAATATTCTGTGATGAATGGTTTGTTTATCGCCATTCCACTGGAATGTACGCTCCCTAAAGCAGGAACTGTGCTGTACACAGAGGCTTCGGAAAGTTGGTGGGAACTGAGCAGTAGCCAGTCTGTCTGGGCGGGGCTGATGAAAGGAGATGGGGATGGGTCTCTTACGATACAATAGTGAATAATTGTTATCAGGACTGACTGTGAGGGTTGGAAATGTAAAGGTAGATGTTTTATAGCAAAAGGAGGGGAATGGTTGACTTTGCAGTCCAGGAGCAGAGGTCCTTGGGACCATCAAGGGAGAAATGAGGAGTGTGGGACCCTATCCAGAGAAGCAGTGATACTGGGGATGGAGGCAGAGACAATGACGTGGAGAGACGGAGTGGCTTGGGACTCTAGACACAGAGAGGGAGAGGGGCTGTGTGCTGAGGACCAGGGGGCACGCTTGCAACCCTTTGGCTGGTTGATGATGCATGGAGGGGATTGTAGCCATGGCAATGAAATGATATACTATAGGATGAATGTAAAGCTAATGTTCTCCCATGTAAAATATCACATAATTCACAATAAAGCGTTTTTTAAAAACCCCACAAAACTGGTGGGAAAATGGAATGAAAGGATAACAGCATTCTTCCATGGACTTTCTGAAGCCCATTTGTGTTTGATTGCATCCCTTACACCTACTCCTGGTACGTGGTCGACACATGATCAGTGTTTGTTTCATCATGAAAGGCAATCCGTCCTTTTCTTTATTATTCCGAGGTTGGTGGATGTTATTGCTGTTGTTGTTAAGTGCCATCGAGTCAGTTCCGACTCACAGCGACCCTGTATAAGATTTCCGAGGTGGGTTGGAACTGCTGAGCCTCTGGTTAGTGGTCTAATGCATATCCTACAGTACCACACCAGGACTCCAAGTACAAGTTCTTCATCGTGGGAAAGAAGTAGTTATGGCCTGCTTCCATATTTCCTTCATACTTTTCAGTGGCATCTAGACGTAATCAAACACCTTTTTCATTTCCACATTAGAAAGACGCACCTTAAAATAAGTGTGTAAGATTCCTCCTTCCATTCCATACTGCAGTCCAGCCACAACCACATAAGTTGCAAATTTTTTCATCTATTAAATGAAATTGAGAAAAAGTGCAGTGTTATTAAAGATATTAGAGCAGGATATGTTTAGGGGTTTCATCAGCTCTGTTAGGTTACTACAGTTTAGGATAGACATAGTCTCCCCCTAAAGGACGGAGGGCAGCATTGTGTTCTCTTGTGCGTGGCCTCTCGATGAGTCAGGGCTGACCCAGCAGCACGGAACACCAAGGGTAACAACCGAGTAGAACACTGTGAATCAGGCCTGCCTCTGACCCCTACTGACCTGTGAGGTGGGGCACTGGAGTCATCTGAAAGGGACTTTGAAAGCCGAAAACTGAAACCCAAGGCTAAATAAATATACTGCCATTGCATCAATTCCAATTCACAGCGACACTGCATAGGGCTTCTGAGACTAAACATTTACAGAAGTAGACAGCCTCATCTTCCTTCCTTGTAGCAGCTAGTGGATTTGAACCACCCACGTGGTAGGTAACCCAATGCCTAACCCACAGTGCCAGTAGGGCTTCTTTTGAAAGGTAAAACCCACAATAAAAGGACAAGCTGGAAAAAAAATCTCATCCTCAGCTCTGTGCCAGAGTGCCTGGTAGATACCAGGATCTAAGCCGGTATTTGTTGAATGAATTCTGATTTCTAAGGTTCCATCTACATGGTGGGGCTCTGGTGTGGCGCTGTCAGAACAGCACTGGCCTGCAAACCACAAGGTCGGCAGTTCAAACCCACCAGGTGCTCTTTGAAAACCCTGTATGGGGCCACTATGAGTTGGAAGTGACTGGACAGCACTTAACAACATCTACGTGATGGAAAACACAGGGTACGCATGGAATCCCTGTGGTACTCAGAGTGATGGGACCAACCTCATCTTCTGAATTTTAACCATCCAAAAGAGGGATTATGAAAGCTGGGGTGAGTTAGGGAAGGAGGAAGGGAATACATTTTACAAGGAAAACTTGATTGTATCATTTAGAGTATGTTGTTGTTGTTATGTGCTGTGGAGCTGGTTCTGACTCATAGCGACCCTGTACAGGGTTTCTGAGGCTCTAAATCTTTACGGGAGCAGAAAGCCTCATCTTTCTCCCATGGAACAGCTGGTAGTTTCGAACTGCTGACCTTGTGGTTCACAGCCCGATTCTGGTAGCGTAGTGGTTACGAATCGGGCTGCGAACCTTAAGGCCAGCAGTTCGAAACTACCAGCCGCTCTAGGGGAGAAAGATGAGGCGTTCTGCTCCCGTAAAGATTTACAGCCTCGGAAACCCTGTACAGGGTCGCTATGGGTTGGAACCGACTCGACGGCACTTAACAACAACAACAACGCTACCAGAGCTCCTTCAGTTAGAGTACAGGACTTAATAAATGGTTTTATAACAAAAAAATATTAAGATGGTAATACTTCATCATTTTAGACTCGTTCACTTACCATTTTTATTTGTCACCTGATATTTCTCAACCCATGAGTTAGATACAAATGATCAACAAATCAGGATCTTTTTTCCTATTTGGGGCAATATTCAAAATTCAATGAAATAATACAGTTCTGAAAATTACAGTTCTGGTGTAGAGCTGTAGAATAAGCCCTGGACTGCTAACCACAAGGTTGGTGGTTCAAACCCACCAGCTGCTCCTTGGAAATCCTATATAGGGTCGCTACGAATCAAACCGACTTGGCAACACACAAAATAACAACAGAGACTGGAACTGGGAGGCATTCACACCATCTGGTCTGGCACCTTGATGCTATGTATTTAGTTTAATTCTACAAATTTAACAACTCGGGTATGCAAGGGGGCTCTTGTATGCTAGCTAGTGGATTCTGACTGCCCCTTGGGGTTTCTCTGTTGTTGTTGGAGCAGCTGGTGGGTTTGAACTGCTGACCTTGCCAAGGTTATCTGTCTGATGCTTATCCCACAGCACCACACCAGGACTCCAGGTTTCCCAGGCCAAGTCTTTTCTCCCTTGGAGGGACTGGAGGATTTGAACTGCCGATCCTTTGGTTAGTAGCCAAGCTCTTAGCCATTTTAACCTGCAGTGATCCTTATTCAAAAGAGGATGGAATCCCCAATCCTAACAGTTTTCCACTCAAAGCGTTTGTATTGACAAGTGTTCTGTGTAGAATAGAAGTATATGGGAACTTCCAAGTTCCTCTGAGTCCACTAGGTGTCGCCCTAGAAGTAAGATTTCATAACACTTCCTGTCAGCCTTCTAATGGGCAAAGGGTAACGGGAGAGAGAAGGTTCCCCACCCTGGAACCTGCAGTGCAGGGCCTGCCATTGGAAACAGAACCACTTCCCAATCTCTCCACAGGGTGGTCAGACCCACTGCAGAGCATGATGTTGGCCAAAGATGGCTAGGTCCTTTCTGAAGTGGGGATTCTGAGTCTGTTTCTCTGCTTTGACCAAGAACCCAACACCTCTCATGAATTTCTGAGAACATATGACACTCTAAATTCTGATTCTAAATCAGGATAACTTATTAAGATCCTTTGAAATGCTTAGCGATTTGACAGAAACAAAACCATATAACAAAATGACTGTGTACTTCCTGTCTCATGTGAGTCTCTTGTCTAGAATTCCTTTTCTATCCAGGAAAACTGCTCTTCTGTAAAACAAAGTTCAAGGGTCAACTGTGCTACGTACTACTCCCTGGACAGAACGTTACTGAGAGGGAGCCAGTGGTGTCTAGGAGCTTCCACCATCTGCTCAGATCCTTTACAATACTCATTGGGAGCCCTGGTAGAGCAGCGGGTTAAGCAATGGTTAACTAACCAAAAGGTTGATGGTTCAATCTATCAGCTGCTCTGTGGGAGAAAGATGAGGATGCTACTTCTTGGAAACCCACTGAGGCAGGCTCACTCTGTCTCCAGCATCTCTAAGAGTTGGAATTGACTTGATGACAGTTGCTTTGTGTGTGTGTGTGTGTGTGTTTAATGAAGTCCCTGGGTTCTACAAAGGCTGAAGAATGTGCTAGGCTATGAGTTGGAGGTTCAAATGCACCCAAAGTGCCTCAGAAGACAGTCTTGGTAATCTGCTTCCACAGGGCCACAGTCTTGAAAACTTTATGGAACAGTTCTACTTGGGACATGTGGAGTCGCCAAGAGCTGGGGTGGACTTGCCAGCAACTAACACACATTATAAAGAGTCCTGGTGTGGTGCTGTGGGTTAATGCACTGGACTGCAAAGTCGGTTTGAACCACAAGGTCCATGGTTCAAGCTCACCAGCTGCTCCTCGGAAATCCTATACAGGGTCGCTATGGGTTGGAACAGATTCAATGGCACTTAATAACAACAACAACAACACATTATAGAGATGCTGTTCATATGTCTGCCAGCTCACCAGGGCAGGGGCTTCTCTGGAGACAGACAGGGGTAATGTCTGATTTACTTAAAAACCTCTCCAGGCAGCTCTCATGTGTGAGATGGCGATGTGCAACCTGCAACGCTTTCCAACTTTGTGGAGAAACAAACACCAGAGGATGAGATCCGTGTTGTGTTCCCTGTAAGCAGCTCTGCTTTTTCAGGGCAGGAGCAGCACTGGACTGTGAACCAAAAGGTCAGCAGTTCAAACCCACCATCTGCTCCTTGGAAACCCTATACAGAGTCATTATGGGTTGGGACTGACTTGACAGGACTTAACAACAACAAAAAAGGCAAAAGAAGATGACAGGTATCTAAGACATAATTCCAGCTTATTAAACTTGGTCAGATTCCCACTGCATCATTTTCATCTTGTCTAGATGGGTGGGGTGAAAGTCTATGGGGGAGGATAGGGATAGGATTTCTTTGATTCAATAGTTAATAACTATTAACACGTCTAACAGAAGATGTGGAACAAAAAGCAGGAAGTAGTTAATCTTTCATTCTAGGAACAGACAACCCTAGGACCATCAAGAGGGAAGAACATGAGCGGAATGTGGAGTCCTAACCAGAGCTACACCACCACCAGAGATGGAGGCGGAGGTGAGGGCATGAGAGAGAGAGAGCAGCTGAGGACTCTAGACCCATGGAAAGAGAAAGGCTGTGTGCCATTGGGCAGGAGGCTGGCTTGCAAAACGTGCCCTTTGGTCGTTTAAAGGAATACATATTTTCCATGAGTTTTGTGTATATATATATATAGATAGATAGATAGATAGATAGATAGATAGATAGATAGATAGATATAGATATATAAATTGGGAATAGAGGTAAATACTGTTAACCGATGGTGCATGGAGGGGATTGTAATCATTGCGGTCAAACAAAGTATGATTGGTTGAGTGTAAAGCTGATTATATGCCCTGTAAACGATCACTCAATTCACAATAAAAACTTAAAAACTAAAAACCTCCATCAAGTAACCTATGGTATTCTGCGTGTGTCCTAGTGGAGATGGGAAAAAGCACTGTTACAGACTCCGAGGCTGGACCCGAGGTGGGCCCAGGGCCTCAGTGGGCGTGGCTGGGAGGAAAGGGACCACAGAGGGAGGGGGCTGAGGGGTTGAGCTGATATGTACAAAGCAAAGGAAACATGTCCTGCCCTGCAGGTTGTTGCCTTTCAGGGCCTTCTGACTCACAGAGGCCTTACAGGACACACAGAACTGCCCCACAGGGTGACCTCAGTGCTAATCTCTTGCCGCTGGAGGAAAGTGGCCACCTTTTGATTAACCCCTAGGGCTCCTTCCTGCATTCCTCAACAATAGTGCAGCTACTGCTTTGTCTGGAGCGGAATCAGGTTCTACTTACGTTTTTCCCAAATTTGAGGACCATCTTTTCAGCATTGATGTGATCCACAAAATTAGGGTGGTGCTTCCTTCTTCGATAATCCTCCTCAGTAAACGGAATCTCGTTGTCCTCCTATGGGAGAGAAGGCCAGGTGAGGTGCGTTGGTCAGTGTGCACGGTGACCAAGTAAAGCTTATGACGACTGCTTATTTTAAAGGTGATTTTATTTTCTTGAAAATGCTTTAGCGAGCCAAATTTTATCATCTAAACTTAATCTAAACAACACGAACAGTTTAAATATGTTTTTGGATCTTGTACTTGTTGTCACTAATTTCAGCATAAAATAACCCATTTTCCCTTCTCTTTTTGGGGAGTAACAAAACAGGTTCCAGAACGTTTGCCATTTCTACACTCTTCATGTGCTGGCTTAATTCTCGTGCGGCTCAAACATCGCCATTCCCCACTCCCAAGTTTCCCCACACCCTTCACCATTTTTTAATAGTCCTTGCAACGTATGGAGTTTCATTTCTTAATGTAAATTGTAGGTTTCTGCTCTTTACCACACTGCCCCTCCATTAAAAACCTGGAGTCCTGGTGTGGCACTGTAGGATAAGCACTGCTTACCACATGGCCGGGTTCAAACCCACTAGCTGCTGCTTGGAAACCCTATAGAGGGTCACTTGCATCGGAGCTGACTCCACACATGGAATAATGTCACAGTGATCCTACAGGCCACGGAAGAACAGCCACCGTGAGCTTTCCAAGGCTGACAATTTTTACAGAAGTAGATTGCCACACGGTTCTCCGGTCAAGTAGCATTCTTGCCATCTAATTAATTCCAACTCATAGAGACCCTGTATATAGTTTTCAAGGAGCGGCTGGTATGTTTGAACTGCCGACCTTGTGGTTAGCAGTTCAGTGCTTATCTCATAACTCATACCAGGACCCTGAGTATTTAGTGTCTAAATATAGTGTCATCAGCTCTGTCTTCAGGAGGAACCAAGTGCCCAGTATCTCTGTAGTCCTGGCTGACATGACTTGGGGGCCAATGTACCTAAGTGACCCTCCTGCTGGGCGCCCAGCACTGGAACACTGCCCCCAGCTCCTAGTGCCCATTTAAGACTCTGCTGCCAGGCCTGGTGTGCCCTGGGCTCTGCCCGGCCTCTGGCCAGCTGTGTGCCTGTCAGTCCACCCCCTCTCCTGGGCTTGGCTTCACCCTCAGGCCTCAGGGCGACATTCCATTAGGCTTCTCTGGGAACCAGTCTTTTGTTATTGTATTTCTTTTGTCTTAGTTCTTAGTTTTCATGATTGTTCTCTGTACTTTTTTTAAAAATTGTGGTAACTACATGAGGGTGTTTCAAAAAGTTTGTGAGGAAAATGGAATTAAAAGACAACAGAATTTTTCCAGGAACTTTTCGAAGTCCCTTTGAAATTCAACTTGATGACAATGGGCTTGCTCTGGGTTTTGGTATGCATGTAACAAAACATTTGACGTTGCAACTATCTTCACATGGACAGTTCAGGGACATTAGCCATGTTCAGGTTGCTATTCACCATTACCCTGATCCACTCCCAGATATTCCCATAATCCCCTGAGTCATCCCCTCCCACGCCCTCCCGCCACCCCTGGTGACAACCCTGGACCTCTGGTCTTTGTACTTTTCTCTGGCCACAGGTTTTGACAGCCAGCCTCTTCCCTGGCATTCTGGAACCAGGGCTGAGAGAAAAGGTGGGCCAAGCCAGTGTCCTCTGGGTAGTCCCTGTAGTTCACAAATGGGATGTAGCTAGAGCAGCTAGCTCGACGGTGGTTCTTAATTGGGACTGAGGCCTAACTGCACATTAGGGCCTGTCTCTCTCTGTCCTTAAATGTCACTCATTACATCAACAATAGATATATTTAAGCCCCACTTTCATATGGACTCCTGGTATGGCGCTGTAGGATCAGCAGTTCAAACCCACCAGCTGCTCCTCGAAAACCCTGTACAAGGTGGCTAGGAGTTGGAACTGACTCAACAACACTTAACAACAACAACCTTTCATACAGCTTTCAGTTCCTGGCAATACACTTTTCCAGGAAGTGATGAGATATTGATCTTTGGTTGTATTGTGTGTCATCAAATCAACTCCTACTCCTAGCTACCGCAGGTGACAGTAGACCTGCCCCAGGGTTTGCTAGGCTGCCTCTTCAGCAGCACAGGTGACCAGCTCCCTGTCCTCTGGAGTGGCTGGTGGATTCAAACTGCTGACCTATAGTGGGTGGAATGGAGCCGGCGGTCTATCCCGTCGAAGGAGTCCTTGTGGCACAGTGGTTAAGCATCGGGCTGCTAATCAAAATGATGGTGGTTAGAACCCATCAGCTGCTCTATTTGCAGAAAGATTCACAGGCTCGCAGTGCGATGGGGCAGCTCTGCGCTGTCCTGTAGGGTCACTCGGTGTGGAATGGACCCGACAGCAGTGGGGTTTGGTCTCCGTTATTATATATTGGTGTCTCTTTGCAGAACTGGAAGTTCACTTCCTTAGAGCTGACTGACTGCTTTTGGGTCACCTTATTACAATGAACAGGCTCCTATAGGAGATGGCACCCGTGCCCTTTTTAGGACATGGGGTAGCACTCTGCTGGACCCTCTTTATCCCGCAATGTTTGACCCAGTGTGGCTCACCAGCCCAACCCTTCCAGGCTATGATGTGTGACAACCAGAGACAACAGTCCTACTCATTCTAAGCTATTTGATTGAGTCATAATCACCTCTGGTCACCCTCCTACTCACACCTACAGAAACAAAGTAGTAGCTATTGTTGTTGTTATTGTTAAGTGCCATCAAGTCAGCTCTGACCCTTAGTAACCCTGTATAGGGTTTCCGAGGAGCAGCTGGTGAGCTTGAACCGCCAACCTTGTAGTTCAAAACGGCTTTGCAGTTGGGCGTATTAACCCACAGAGCCACATCAGGACTTCATGTTAAAACAAAACCACAAAACCATGTATTTTTAGATTCTTTTACTTACTCAGTTCCTTTAGTGTAGTGCAGTCCTGGTGTGGCCCTGTGGGTTAATACGCTGGACTGCAAAGTCGATTTGAACTGCATGGATGGCGGTTTAAGCTCATCAGCTGCTATACAGGGCTGCCATGAGTTGGAAGTGACTCGACGGCACCCAACAACAACTAAAGTATAGTTCACAGGTCACCCTGGTGGCAGAGATGGTTAAGCGTAAAGCTGCTAACGAAAAGGCAAGTGCTTTGGACCCACTGGCCTCTCTTGGACAGAAAGATGAGGTAATCTGGTTCCGTGAAGATTTACCGCCATCGCCTCGGCACAAGTCAGAACTGACATGACAGCAGGGAACTTTGAGTCTGTACAGTTCGTGTTGCTGGGGATGCAGTTAGCTGTAGTAACAGGAAACTCAAGAAGGCATGAACACTGAGGAAACCCATGCACACTCCACAGTAGGGAACACCAGGCCATGTATGACAGGTTTGGGGTTCTCCTTCTCTGTGTGCCCCCCAACACAAACACATCAGCCTCATAGCAAGACTGTCATTGGCGGTTCTGAGTCACATCCAGGCATGACAACATTTTCATGGGCCTGGGTTCTTCCCACACGGATCCTTTGTGATGCTTTCTCCCAGTCAGAAAGCTCGACACAGCTGTGGACAGTGGTCCTTGAAGCCACTCTGGAAGGTGGCCAAGTCACATCATGGCAGAAGCCTGGGTCTCCAATGGTAATGGGGAGGCAACTCACTTGTTCATCAAAAACACCTATTTTACCTTTACCGTGAGCAAGACATGAACTCTTCGCATGCTATGGCATTCTACCTTTTAGGACCTGTTGGTTACATCCTTGCATCCCAGAACTGAGTTGCATGCATACCCCCTAGCTAGCTGCTGGCTGGAAATGGGACCGTCAAGACTGGTTTGGGTCAGTCCCTTGGAGGTGGTGATAGTCTCCCGGCCGGAGTCTCCCAAACAGTGTAGTGTGAACACTTGGACACATCAGGGCTGTGCCTGCAAGGAAGGCAGACGGATGGACCAGTAGTGTCCAGGACAATCTAATAGAGACCAAACAGGACAGACCAGTGAACGTTACAAGAAAAGCACGCCAGACCCCTGCTCCCAAGACAATTAAACATGTAAATGTCACTTGATGCCTTAAGTGAAATACATTGGGTGGTGGCGTGCCATCGAGTCAGTTCCGACTCAGTGACCCTGTCTGTATAGGGTTTACGAGACTGTAAATCTTAACAGGAGCAGAAAGCCCCATCTTTGTCCCATGGAGCAACTGGTAGATTCGAGCTGCTGACCTTGAGGTATCGGTCCCACATATAACCCACTCTGCTATTAGGGCTCCTGTGTTCTTATGAGAAAGAATGGATTAAGAGCTTCCACGATGTACTTCTTGGTTCACATTTTAACATTCCCTCACAATGTGTTATGTTATTGATGTAGACATTTGCTCTGCTCTCTGTGACCCCAGGCAGGAAAAGGCCCCAGTGAC
>NW_006408543.1:2735954-2749823 GCF_000296735.1 Chrysochloris asiatica | reverse complement strand
CACAAAGCAGGAACCTGGTGGGAAGCTACGATCCTAGTCCCACATTTGTAAGACGTCTCTTTGTGTAAGGTGAGTTCCTTGACAGAGAGCAGAACAGGGACAGGTTGGAGCACCCTGGCGCCAGTCCCAGCTATTAAAACCACAACCCACCGGGGCTCAGAGAATCAATGGGCCGGCCCCCAGAGGTTGGAGAAACAGCATACAAGAAACCGTAACATGTACCCTCTCAACATTGTGATTTGTGCCCACTTCTTTGCATTGTGACGGGTTCCCTAAGCCCTGATAAATGATGATCTGTCCTCGTTCATCACTGAGAGTCTTCAGGAAGTCCTATAAAAACACAGCTAACTCCCCTCAGAGAGACAGTTAGTGTCAGAGATCCCCTGTCTCTTTGTTCTCTCGAGATTTCAATAAAGCTGATGGTTTTCACCTAACCAAGAAAGGCTGTCTCAGAGGCTTGTTGACCTCACACCTGAGGCAGGCCGAGAGCTCGGCTCCTGTCTGGCACCATCATCAGTGTCTTTATGATGATTACAGTTGTCATTGTTGCCGTGTGAGTGACCCTGAACACAACTGCGCATCTTGTCATCGCTTCAGATTGAATTGTGCTCATTGGGGATGCTGTGTGTCTTCAGTGATTTGCTATTTAAGATGCCTTTTAAAAGATCACACTGTGATTTAGCACTTAAGTAAGGAGGCATTCCAGATAATGCAGCCATGAAGAGAACTGTAATCTTGAAACATGCTACATTATGAATGGAGCTTGAAGACTTCATGTTGAGTGACACAAGCCAATCACAAAAAGGATCAAAATTAAATGACGTCATCATAGGAAAGGACAAGAACAGGCAGATGTAAAGAGATCACAGTTGCTTAGTGGTTACAGGAAGGGGACGTGGGGCTCGGTTTACAACCACGGCAAAACTGCATTGAAGGAAGGACTGTACAGCGAATTCATGTCATTGAAGGTGGGATTGTACAGCTAATTCATGTCATTGAAGGCGGGATTGTACAGCTAATTCATGTCATTGAAGGCGGGATTGTACAGCTAATTCATGTCATTGAAGGCAGGATTGTACAGCTAATTCATGTCATTGAAGGTAGGACTGTACAGCTAATTCATGTCATTGAAGGTAGGATTGTACAGCTAATTCAAGTTATTCCTGTCAAGAAGTCACACACCTGTAAGAGTTCCCTTGGCAAAAATTGTTGGATAGATTTATTTACAACAATGGCAATACTGAGGCTGTGTGTGCAACCAAATACCTCACAGGGTTTGGTTCCTTGGTTGGGAGCTTTAGGGTCATGGTTTCATGGGACACCCTGTTTAATTGGTATAATAATGTGCTTAATGCTTTCGGTCTTCCTCCTAGCTTCTTCTGTAGCGTCTGGGGTCTTAAAAGCTTGCAAGTAGCCATCCAAGGCCCAACAGTTGGGTCTATTCCCCGGGAACAACAGAGGAAGGAGAGTCAGGAGTGGGAAGAGGAGATGGAATGTGTTTGGGGAACTGTCCCCTTAGCCGTAAGAATTGGATGGTGCTTGACGATGCTGTAGAAGAATCCCACCCAAAGGTGGAAAATGTGAAGAGAATTTTAAATGCTCATGGCCTCCAGGTTTTCTGGAGGCACGGAGGCTAAAGGGGCCCCTGAAACTACTGCCCAGAGATCATCTTTAAACCTCAAGCTAAAAATATCTCCTGAGGTCTCCTTAAAACAAAACGATAGTTTGGCGTAACTAGTATGAAGTGTCTGCCTTGCACACTGTGCTCTTTTAGGGCCATCCCGATGGGTCAAATTGACAAGAGCAACTCAAAAGTTCCATTGGGAAACTTGGGGGCAGTAGGTGATGTAAGTGAGGGGAGAAGGTACTCAGAAAAGTGGGGGAGGAAGGTGGCACAACTCCAAGAAAGTAAGCAATGTCGCTAAATAGTTGTTGTTGTCGTTAAGTGCCATTGAGTCCACTCCAACTCATAGTGACCCTGTATAGGGTTTCCAAGGAGCGACTGGTGGGTTTGAACCACCGACCTTGGGGCCCAGCACATTATCTGCAGCACCACACATGTCCAAACGGTTGAACTGGTGCATGTTCTGCTGTGTATTTTCCCAACAGCAAAAACAAAATAAATTATTTTTTTTAAAACGGAGAACCATAGGAAACACAGTTCTATTCTGACACACGGGTGACTTTATGCAAATGGTTAGTCTGTATGGAAATTATTTCCATAGGACTAAGGATTAGATATGAATAAGGCGGAAAGCTTTGCAAATATCACAAATGCTTAGGGTGTGGTGGGATAAGGTATTGCCCATGCTCAGAGGCATGGGAATCAGGCAGTAAATATGAAGGTCAATTCGATGTTAGTAAAGGAAATTAGCAACATTGGAATATACAGTCTTATTTTCTTAAAAATCTCAACCATGAGCTTCATAGGAAATCACCTACAAACCAATGTCTTGACGGACAGGGGCTGTAGATGGAGGTATTGTGCAGAAAAAGAACGTAGATACAAGTCAGAGAAGCTGGACTCTGCTTATGAAAAGATTCGGGGGACACCATAGCCTACGCATTTTCTTCGAGTCCCCTTTTAATGTATGCACAAGAATGCATATTATAAAAATATAGGTTTGAAAAATTCTGAGAGTGCTTTCAGTACAGATAAAATAAAAAATCAAAGTAGTAAGAAGGGAGTGTGGTGGTTCTGTATGATAAGCACTGGCTTGTGAAACACAAGGTCAGAGGTTCGAGCCCACCATCTGCTCCATCAATGATTTACAGCCTCAGAAACTCTATACCAACTCGCTGACACTTAACAACTATCCTATAACCTATACAAGGTGGCTACTTAACAACAACAACAACACAGTAATAAGAAAGCATTGTTAAAGTTTAGTAGCAGCCATTGTCCCTTTCTTGGTGGTCTATAAAATAACAGAACCCCAGAGACTAGATGGCACTTGCTAGTCCTGGTGTGGCCAGGAGGATAAACGCTCGACCGCAAGGTCAGCAGTTCAAACTCATCAGTCGCTCCTCAGAAACCCTGTACAGGGTTGCTATGCGTCAGAACCGACTCGACGGCACTACACAAGACTCAGTGAACTCTGTTGAGTGCTTATGATGGGAGTGTAAGAATACAACAGTTGCTATATAACATTCTTTCCACATCAAGATTTCAAGGTATTAGGGTGAACAAGGCACAACTTACAGGGTCCAGGGGCTTGGAGCGTGCCCAGGTCATCACTGTGGACAGCAAGATGAAGATCTTCCGCTTTTCAAAATGGCTGACCTCTTCGTTCAGGGCTGTGGGGTCACAAAGCAGAGCATTACCCGGGCACGCGCACAGCTGGTTTTTGAAACCTCAGGTCCCGTTATCAGACGGGCCAACCTCTGAAGCTTTATGTGTCTCCTTCTTCCCAGAATCCCTCTGCCTCTGACTGCACCCCACCCAGCTCAGAAGTTGAGCCCCTTTTTTATTTCTTGTCAGAACAGGACTCTGGTTCTTGCTTTCTTGGAGGGTTGGTGGTAGGAATCATATTATAGCAGTAGTACTCCTGTGAAGAGCAGAGATGTCAGCTTGAGGACTAAGGTGCGCCTGACCCAGGCCATGGTGTTTCCAATAACCTCATATGGATGCAAAAGCTGGACAGTGAATAAGGAAGATCGTAGAAGAATTGATGCCTTTGGGTTGTGGTGTTGGAGGAGAATACTAAAAGTGCCATGGACTGCCAAAAGAACCAATAGATCTGTTTTAGAAGAAGTGCAGCCAGAGTGCTCCTTAGAGGCCAGGATGGCTAAGCATTGTCTCTCATACTTTGGACATATTGTCAGGAGGGAACAGTTGCTGGAGAAGGATGTCATGCTAGGTAAGGTAGAGGGGCAGAGAAAAAGACGAAGACCCCCAACGAGATGGATCAGCCAGGTGGCATCATTGATGGACTCAAGTGTGGCAGCGGTAGTGAGGTTGGCCCAGGATCGGACATTGTTTCGTTCTGCTGTGCATGGGGTCGCTATGAGTCGGTTCCGACTCAATGGCACCTGACAACAACAGTACTCATGTAGTAGACTTCTGATGTAGCGCTGTAGGATCAGCACTGGACTGGGAACCACAAGGTCAGCAGTTCAAATCCACCAGCTGCTCCTTGGAAACCCTATGCAGGGTTGCTATGTGTTGGAACCGACTCGACAGCACTTAACAGTAATAACTCATGTAGTATGCGTCCTGGTGTTAGCCGCAATGTCAGCAGTTCAAACGAACTAGCCACTCCTCAGAAAGCCTTACAGCCCTTACACTCCTCAGAAAGCCTTACAGCCCTTACACTCCTCAGAAAAACATACAGGGTCTCTGTAAGTCAGAACCAACTCGATGACACTCAACAACTATCATATAATAAGGAGCCCTAGTAATGCAAACAGCTAAGCACTTAGCTGCTAAGTTGGCAGTTCAAAACCCACCCACCAATTCTAAGGCACAGAGACCTGGGGATCTGCTTCTTAAAGATGGTTGTGAGCATTAAGTGAGTTCCAACCCACAGTGACTGCACACGGCAGAGCAGAACTGCCCCAATGGATGTTCTAAACGGCCGTTTTTATGGTGCTGTGGGATAAGCATTGGACTGTTAACTATAGGGTAGGTGACTCAAACCCACCAATCGCGCCTCAGAAACCCTAGACAGGGTCGCGATAAGTCAGAATGGACTTGAAGGCACTTCACAAAAACAGCAACAGTTTTTATGGCAGCGGGCAGCAAGCTGGGTACCAACCACCAACCTGGTGCCCCCAGCGCTGCATCCATAAAGGTGACAGTCAAGAAAACCACATGGGTACAGTTCTCCTCTGTTACCTGGGGTTGCCGTGAGTCACAGTCACCTGTACAGCACACGACGACAACGTTAACATAGTAAGCAAGGCACAACATCATTACTCATTGAGTATTTTAAATATATCATTCATATGTATACTATGTAATGAATGATAAGAACATGTTGTTAGGTGCCACTGAGTTAGCTCCAACTCATAATGGGTCTTCTACACAACAGGACAAAACACTGCCCGGTCCTGCAGCCTCCCCACCATCACTGCCGTGTTCGAGACCACTGTGGCAGTCCATCACATTAAAGGGTCTTTCTCTTCCCTGACCCTCCACTTCACCAAGCAAGATGTCCTTCTCCAAGAACTGGGCCCTCCTGATAACACGTCCCAAGCACGAGAGACAAACAAGTCACCCCATCCTGGCTTCTCTGGAGCATTCAGGCTGTATTTCTTCCAACACAGGTTTGCTTGTGCTCCTGGCAGTCCCTGGTACTTCCAATGTTCTTTGCCAACACCACAATTCAAATGCATCTACCTCCTCCAATCCTGATGCCATGTTCTTCTTCATATAGTCCATCTCCTCGGGTTATTTGCTGGGCATACAGATTAACTAAATATGGTGACAGGTTACAACCCTTTTCTGATTTTAAACCATGCAGTATCCATTGTTCTATTTGAATAATTAATAAAATTTAGTCAGTAATGTTGTTGTTAAGTACCATCCAGTTGGTTCCGACTCACAGCAACCCTGTAAAGGGCTTCCAAGGAGTGGCTGGTGGGTTTGAACTTCCGACCTTGTGTTCAGCAGTCCAGTGGTTACTCTACAGAGCCATACCAGGACTCCAATTAATACACTGTTGTCCTTAAGTGCTGTTGAAGAGGTTCTGAATCATAGTGACTCTGTATAAGGTTTCTGAGGAGCGGCTGGTAAGTTTGAACCGCCGACCTTGCGGGGCTTTATCCTAGCTGGCATGAATAGGAACAACGTGGACTTTACTGAATATCTGTTTTACCCACGTGGGAAGAGAGGCACGATTTTTCAAGAAGTATACGGCAGGGTATAATCTACCCCAGGCAGCCTGGCTGAAATGCCTGTGCTTACCAGCTGCACTAGGAGTGGGGCAGGAGGCCACATCAAGGTTTGGGGGAAACTGTAGAGGCTCCAAATCAAAAGCTCAAGCCACAGTGTTGGTCCTCAGGATTTTCTACAAGGCAGCCCTGTTTTACTTATGTGGTTGTGGAAGGAAGTAACTTGGGGTGACTTGGGGGTCAGAGGTCTGGACTGTGTGGCTAAAGGCCATATGTGGAGGCAGTCAGTAAGGGTAGTTGTTGTGAGCTGACGTCTATCCAGCCTCCACGTCCTGGAGGCAGAACAGAAGCTTTTTCACCACTGATGCATATTGCCCCCTATGGGGAAGGCGGATGGAAACTCAGAACAAGTGAGCATATGGGTTAGGAAGTCTGTCACTTTGCAGGGGGCTGTGTGCGCATTTAAGCCCTGACTCCCCGTAAGTGTTCATCACGTGGTTTCATTAAAATAGTTCTTGACAGCCAATCATTTTCCAGAAAAAAAATTAAAAATATGTTTAAAAAATAAAGAGTCTAAGTGAGAAGGTTGCCATGGTGCATTTAGTCCTGGGAAGTGAATTCTTATTCAAAAAGGCAACCAATACAATTCTGATGCACCGGAGCTAATAAATGTATGGATCCTACCCTAAGGTACGGGTGTATCACTGTATTACTGTATAAATGTGTGGATCCTACCCTAAGGTACGGGTATATCATTGTATTACTGTATAAATGTGTGGATCCTACCCTAGGGTACGGGTGTATCATTGTATTACTGTATAAATGTGTGGGTCCTACGCTAGGGTACAGGTGTATCATTGTATTACTGTATAAATGTGTGGATCCTACCCTAGGGTACGGGTGTATCATTGTATTACTGTATAAATGTGTGGATCCTACGCTAAGGTACGGGTGTATCATTGTATTGCTGTATAAATGTGTGGATCCTACCCTAAGGTACGTGTATCATTGTATTACTGTCTAAATGTGTGGATCCTATGCTAAGGTACGGGTGTATCATTGTATTACTGTATAAATGTATGGATCCTACGCTAAGGTACGGGTGTATCATTGTATTACTGTATAAATGTATGGATCCTACGTTAAGGTACGGGTGTATCATTGTATTACTGTATAAATGTATGGATCCTACGCTAAGGTAAGGGTGTATTACTGAATATAATTTATGAGCACATGCTGACATGGTGTTGTATGCTATCAACTCCGACTCTTAACAACCCTATGTGACAGAGTAGAACTGCCCCACGGGATTTTCAAGCTGGTCTTTTTAATAGAAACTGACTGCCACATCTTTCTCCTGTGGAGCAGCTGGTGGGCTTGAACTGTTAACTTTCCAGTTATCATCCAAGTGCTTAACCACTGCACAACCAGAGCTCCTTATGTTCACATAGTAATCTGCAATTCAAATGTTAACTTTAATTTCATTTTTGTTTTTTAACGTTTCAGCTTCACCTCCATTTTTTTTGTTTTGTTTTACTGTGAATTATATGATAGTTCACATGGGAGAACATAGCTTTACAGTCATCCTATCATCGTTTCATTGCCATGGTTACAATCCCCTCCATGCATCATCACCAACCAAAGGCTGCAAGCTTTCACCCTGATCATCAGCACACAGTCCTTCTCCCTCTCTGGGTCTAAAGTTCCCAGCCAATCCATCTCTCCACGTCATCGTCTCTGCGTCCATCTCTGGTGTCACTGCTTCTCTGGGTAGGGTCCCGCTCTCCGCTTTTCTCCCTTGATGGTCCCAGGGATCTCCACTCCTGGACTGCAAAGTCAATCACTCCCTTCCTTGCTACAAAATGTCTACCTTTACATTTCCAACCCTCATAATCAGTCCTGATAGTAATTATTCACTATTGTTCCACAGGAGTCCTATCCCCATCTCCTTTCATCAGCCCCACCTAGACAGATTGGACACTACTCAGTGGAGATTCTACCTTCCTCCACGCCCTCTGGATCTAAGCTCCCTCTTGAAACTTGTAAGCCAGTCACTTCTTGCCTTTGTAGCCTCCCATTTTGGGTAGCCAATGTCCAAGTTGCCTGTCCCTGTCTACTCTGTGTATCGATAGGTGGGAATGATCCTCACTGTAAAGATTTGTTCCCTCTTTTGAACTACTGCATCCACAGGTGTAGGTCAAGTTCATTCTTGAAGGATGATTCAATGTGTATAGTATTCTTGGTTGACACCTCTTCTTGCTGCATTTGAAGTGAGCCATTCTATTGCCTTCTGGCCTCCAATGTTTCTAAGGAGAAATCAGCACTTTTCTTATTGGAGATACTTTGTAAATGACTGCTTCTCTCTCACTTTCAGGATTCTCTCTTTATCTTGACTTTTTGAGAGTCTGATTATGTTGTATCTCGGTGTAGACCTTTATGGGTTTTATCCTGTTTGTAGTTCTTCGAGCTTCTTGTATTTGTAGATTCACATCTTTCATCAGATTTGGAAATTTTTCTGTCATTATTTCTTCAAATATTCTGTCCCTTTCATTTGCTTATCTCCATCTGGAATCCCCATGATTCACATATGAGGTCTCTTGATGTTGTCCCATAATCCCACTGTACAGCACTCAACCTTCCAGAGCCTCCATTCATAGTCTCTGTAATTTCTACCCTATCCTCTACTCTGGGAGTCCCAGTGTGGCACTGCAGGATAATGTGCTGGACCTCAAGGTCAGTTTAAACTATAAGACCGGTGGTTCAAGCTCACCAGCCACTCCTCTGAAACCCTATACAGGGTCACTATGAGTTAGAACCAACTCGACAGCACTTAACAACAACAATCCTCTACTTTGCAGATTTTGGCTCATGCTGAGTAGCTCTGTTTCATTCTGTACCCGAGCTCGGTCATTATCCCTTTCAGCTGTAATATCTGTTTGGTTTATTTTTCATCTCTGTTCTTTTATCTTGACTTTACTCATGCATTACTTTCTTCCTTCCTAATAGGTTTTTGGGCTTTGAGATGTCTAATGCTGCTGTAGTGTGTTTTCCATTCCTATCATCATTTGGTCTGCCATAGGTGTGCTTTTGCATCCTCACTGTGTTCATTTGCATGGGCTGCCCTTCATTTCTTTGTGTAGTTTATGATTTTGTAGGGGGATGGATTTTTGAACGTGTTAACTTTCTCGGTTCTCCCACGTATTTGGTGTTTCAGCCTGCACCACTTTCTGCAAACCACACACATATGCACGCATGTACAAACTCTTAGGCAGGTACAACCTTCAGCTTTTGTTTATCCTTTCCTCTCCCTCTCTGTGATAACTCCTTATCCCTCCCTGGTCTAGTTAAGATTTGAAAGCTCCAGGTGTCAGTTTTTAACTTTTGCTGTCTCCCAAACACACCAGAGAACATGCTGTCCATAGCATATGGTCACTCTGTCCCCAGGCGAGATGTCATGCACTGATCAATCTATCCACCAGGGGGCGTGGTTCTTCAATTTTTATCCTAGTGATGAAAATGCCTCTTCCATTTAATTTTGTGCTTTTAACCTTTCTGTTCAGCTGTGTTTCAGACTGACCTATTTTGTGAGTACTTGGCACTCCTAGAGGTCTTCTAACGGGGTTATGTATTTATACTTAGAATGAGCCTAAAATAACCCAAGATTCAAACACTTTTGAACATGTGCTTTGTCTACATGTACAAATATCTTCTTTCATTTCTGATCATTTATCCCTCCTTCTATGTAAATTTGACCTTCTCTTTCTAGAGCCTGGGAAAGGCAAGGTAGTGAAATCCTTTTTTGAAATGTAATAAGACGTTTGCAAAGTAATACACAACTAGTATGAGAAGACAAAATCTAAAAATGTGCATGAGATAAAATGATAGCACCCTTGCTTGTCTCTCTTCTCCCCAGCCCTATAAACCCCACGTTCCCCAGGGGTGACCTGATCACAGACTGACTAGATCTTGGCCTACACTCTCTTGCCAAAACAAACACTCTTATCACAAAAACTATGTCAGACAGTTAGAATGTTTCCTACAAACAGAGTAGTGGTGGTGGTTATGTGCCGTGGAGTCGGTTCTGACTCATAGCGACCCTCTACAGGGTTTCCAAGGCTGTAAATCTTTATGGGAGCAGAAAGCCTCATCTTTCTCCTGTCCAACTCATAACCACTCTGGTGGCGTAGTGTTTACAAATCGGGCTGCGAACCGCAAGGTCAGCAGTTCAAAACTACCAGCTGTTCCGTGGGAGAAAGATGAGGCTTTCTGCTCCCATAAGGATTTACAGCCTCGGAAACCCTGTACAGGGTCACTATGAGTCAGAACCAACTCCACGGCACATAACCACCACCACCACCAGAGGGTAGTAGAGAGCATAGCAAAGAGAGTAGCAGAGTTTTCTTAATTACTTAAGACTCTTTATTAGAATGAAAGGAGCTCTGGTGGTGTAATGGTTAAGTGCTCAACTGCTAAATAAAAAAGCCAGCAGTTTGATCCCAATGGCAAATCCATGGAAAAGATGTGACAATCAGTTCCTGTGACGATATCAACCAATACCCACAACTACTGAGTGCCCTCTGACCCACAGTGACCCCAGAGGACAGAGTAAGATTGCCCCCTTGGGTCCCCAAGACTGTCAGGTAACCACGTCTTTCTCCTGCTGACCGTTTGATTAGCAGCTGACAGCTTAACCATGAAGCTGCCAGGGCTCCTTCCAGAAAGGCAACAGCCAAGAAAATCCTATGGGGCAGTTCTCCTCTATCATGGGGTCACTGTGGGTCCAGATGGACTCGATGGCACTCAGTAGCAACAAGTGAATGAAGCAGGAAGGCGTCAAACATCCTCAGACTCATGAAAGGAAATGTAAGAACAAAAACTCCTTAGTGGGGCAGCCAAGGGACTGCATGACCCCCAGAACTTCTGTCATGGCTGATTACAGGGGTCGTGGGTAGAGGCCACTTTGTTCATTCAGAGGCATAGCAGACCTGAAGGAGCTGGCTTCTGGGGAACAGGGATACAGGAAAGAGATGCACTTTATATTTCCATAGCAGGCTCCGGGTTCATTTTAGGGGAAAAAGAAAAATACTGAAAACATTTTAAAGAAAAATTTCAGTTATACATGACAGAGAGAACCCCATTTCCAATATCTGGTACAAAACAAGAGCGCCATACACGTGAGCTCTGCTGAACATGCAATTACACGTCTGTACATATTGGCAAAGGGACAAAATGCAGACATGACACTTTCAACAAGCTCTGTCCCAAGACATGACAACGCCCGTTTGAGGAATTGTGTTTTACTGAATGCAATCTGGGCACAAACTTATAAATGAGAAAGCAAACATGAAAAGCTAATGAGGAATCTGACGCACTCAAGACAGTAGTTTTCTGTCATTATTTCCCTGAATAATTCCCCAAGATTCCATTCCATTGCTTTGAGTCTACCTTTGCTGTTGGACTAACTCAGGGATGGGTAAACTACTGCCTGTTTTTTATAAATAGATTTGTATTGGCACGCAGCCATTCATTCATTTGCATCTTGCTTATGGCTGCTTTCTTGTTACAAGAGCCAAGAAATACTTAACTCTCTGGCTCTTTACAGAAAAAGTCTCCCTGTCTCTGCTCTCTTGGGAGAAAGATGAGGCTTTCTGCTCCCATAGAGATCTGCAGCCTGGGGAATCCTACACGGGGTCTCTCTGAGTCAGAACTGGCTTGATGACAACAACAAACTCTGATCAAACTGACTCAAAACAACACAAGCAGATGCCATTGTCTTTCTGTTCTATATTCTCGTGACCTTTTTAAAGCCCCCTCATAACTGTTATGAGTTGCTACCCTGTTTGCTCCGACTCATGGAGACCTTATCTATGGTGGTTCTGAGCCGTGGAGTCGGTTCTGACTCATAGTGACCCTGTACAGGGTTTCCAAGGCTGTAAATCTTTACGAGAGCAGAAAGCCTCATCTTTCTCCCACGGAACGACTGGTAGTTTCAAACTGCTGACCTCACGATTCGCAGCCTGATTCGTAACCACGACGCTACCAGAGCTCTAAACGTTGCCCAGTCCTACACCCACCATCTTCATGACCGATGGCATGTCTGCGTCCATGGCTGGAGCCACCGTATCACCCCATCTCGTGGAGGGGATGCCTCTCTTCTGCGGGTGCTCTAGGTCACCAGACCTTCTGTCCCTGGAGAACAATGGGTCTGTCCTGGTGACATGTCCAGAATAAACCAATCTAAGTCTCCCCAGCCTGGCTTCTAAGGAACAGTTCCATGTGTCTCTTCTAAGACTAATTTGTTTGTTCTTTTGGCAGTCTACAGCACATATTCAATACTCCACTCTTCCTTTTTCAGTATCCAACTTTTGTATGCAGATGATGTGATGGGAAAGGCCATGACTTGCATTAAAATGTAAGGAATTCTGTCCCAAAAATGGCCAGGCTTAGTAACCTGACAGAGACTATAGGAAAGTTGGAGAGCTTCGCCTTGTGATAACCTTTGAACTTGGATTTAAAGCTGTTTCTGTTGGTTGCCTTTCAGCCCAATCATAGACTGGCTTATAAAATAAACAGTTATCACCTGTGAGAGATGTGCTCGCTTAGACTACGAGCCACATGAGACCACGTGGCCAACATTTACCCAGAAATGCAGACGAGAAGGCGGAGAGGAGCAGGGAAGCTAGATCAATGGAAACCGAACAAACAGAAAGAAACGCAAACACTGACATCTTGTAAGAACCGTAACCCGTTTGTATAAAAGTTATGAAAGGGGGGACCTAATGTGGTGTGTAAACTTTTACCTAAAACACAACGAAATACACATGGAGTCCTGGTGAGGTGCCCTAGGGTAAGCACTGAACTGCTAACCACCAGGTCGGAGGTTCAAACCTACCAGATACTCCTAGGAAACCCTATAGAAGGTTACTTTGAGTCAGAACCAAGTTAATGGTATTTAATATTATTGCAAGGCGTTCTGTATCCTGTTAGGTGGTCTTTCTAGTCTAAAACGATGATTCAAGTAAAGTGATTTGCTTTCGCCTCTGCTCCAGGCCTAACGAGATTAATCACAGCAGCAGCACGTTACTAACCCCACCTGGTTCTCTTAGGGCTCTGGGTCCTTGGAGTTTATGGCATCGACAAGCACAGCTGTTCTCTGCAGTTTCCCCCACAAGCCCACGGCCCCTTGCCATCAAGGAAACTTCATGGAACTGAATCAAATCCTTTCTGTTAGAAATTACTCCTTCCTCTTAATGCCACCCCACTGGAGTGTGCCTGCAGGTGCCGTGAGGCAGACACCATTCCTTATCTGTCCTTGTGGTCCCCGGACATCAACGGCACTCTCTCCCACAGCTATTGTGGACCACACCGCATGAGGCTGTACTGCGAAAGTTGATGCTTCCACTTTTTTTTTCCTTTGAAAACTACTGTAGTGAATACAGAGAAACACTGTTATCTGATGGTACATGGAGGGGATTGTAATCACTGTAATGGAACAAGGGGTATGATTTGTTGAATGTAAAACGGATGATGTGCCCTGTAAACTAACACTTAATCGAGATGGAGCAGCTGGGGACTTTAGACACAGAGAGGGAGAGGAGCTGTGTGCTGACGACCTGGGGGGTGGGGTGGGGCAGGCTTGCAGGGTATACCCTTTAGTTGGTTGATGATGCATGGAGGAGATTGTAACCATGGCAATGAAATGAAATATGATAGGATGAATGTAAAACTAATGTTCTCCCATGTAAACTATCACATAATTCACAATAAAACATTAAAAAAACTTCCCTCAATCCACAGTAAAAACTTTAAAAAAATAAAAAATGTACTGTAGTATTTTTGTTGTCAAGTGCTGCGGAGTCGGTTCCAACTCATGGCGACTCTGTGTGGGGTGTCCGAGGGGCGTCTGGTGTGGTTCACAGTGGCCTTGCGGTCCAGTGCGTTATCCTGCAGCGCCGCAATCAATGTTTGCAAACCCTCGCTATCCCAGCATTCCTCAGGTGTACAAACCAGAGGCATGCTGTGCCCACCATGCTC
>NW_006408543.1:2731067-2735099 GCF_000296735.1 Chrysochloris asiatica | reverse complement strand
TTCTACTCGGCTTTATAGGGTCGTGATGAGTCAGAACTGAGTGGACGGCAGTGGGTGTTTTGGTCTGGATGTACCCAAAAGAGCAAACACATGAGTCTAAGAAGAAATATCAGCAGAATGTTTACACCTCAGGGCTCCTTGTAGCTACACTGCTGTTGTTATATACCATTGAGTCTGTTCCAATTCATAGTGACCCTGTATAGGGTTTCCAAGGAGCAGCTGGTGGGTGTAAATCAAGGACGGTGAGACTTGGATATGCCATGGAGATGGGCCAGTATGTAGAAAAGGACATCTTATCGGGAGGGTCAGCGAACACGCGAGGGGGGTACCCTATATGAGATGGATGGACTCAGACACACTGAGGGGACCCAGAGGTCAGGAGTGTCCCTGTTGGTGGCCACAAGTCCGTGTCTACCTAATGGATGGGAGAGGGGCCCTCACTGACCAGACACTGCCCAGATGGCCTGCTCCACCTGCTGGGGGTGCTCGGTGATGTTGTAGATGATGACATCACATTCCATCAGACGCATGAGCAGGTCTTCTCGGGAGATGGCCTGGAAAGAAAAATCAACAGTCTTCTGTTGCTAAAAGAGAACAAGGGGACCTGGACATGCAGCCAGAAGGATAGCTTCCCACTGAAATGTTCGCCACTGAGGGGTCCGTGAGAGAGGCGTGTGTAGGAGTTCTGCTTAAAATGGGATTGGGGCTTCCTTCTGCAGGGGGGTTTTAAGTCACAAAGACGTAGCTGAAGAAAGCCCAGAACAAATGTCTTGAAATCTGCATTATGATCGTAGGGACCATGTCTACACGCTGCTGTTCCAACAATCCTTCTCAGGAGAGAAGAATCAGAAAGCTGTAGAAGCAAACATGAGAGGCCTTTCGTGGTGGCTCAGATTCTGTGCCAGCGTGTGCCCACATCATTTCAGGACCCTCAAGATGGACTTAATCTAGCCTCATTCTAGATGTAAGGATGGCAGTGGCCAGTTGGGAACCTTTTTAAACTACAAACTTTCAGTGGTGAAAAAGGAAACGTTCTCACACGAGACAAAAGTCACTTTGGTAATCAGTGTGTTGGGAACTAGCATTTCCTTGCAACTCAAGTCAACACATTTCCCAGGAGTGCAACTCTAGGGGTGGAGACGAAGATAACCAACAGACACTTCATTTCTGAAGCTGGCCTTGAGCGTTCCGTCAGTTCACCAGATCGAGGATCAGACAGGGCTGGTCTCCTGTTCCCTGACCGGTTGCATTAAGCCGGACATTTCCCATCAGACTTGTTCTCTAACCATGGAACTTGGTGGCAGAATAAAGGGGAAGTCCACTGAGTCCTTACTGACCCATAGGACTGTCTTGGTGGTCTCAGCAACCACGGCACAACCACCCACTGCCATGGAGTTGGCTCCCACTTCCAGTGACCCTACAGCACAGAGAACTGGCTCCATGGGGTTCCGAGGTCAGATGGCTGATCTTTTCCTTGAGGCGGAAGATGCGTGTGGATCTCTGGGTCCAGAGGACTCGTTCCACTCCTGGCTCTTCTTGGAAGGCAGTGAGATCCCCCCTGCTGCTTCTGTGATGCCTCATTTTACACCCATAAAGAGTTCCAACGTTTTACAATCACGGTGAACTCTGGTAAGTGTCATTCACAACGGAACCTAGAATCTATCAGCATTTTCCCTCACCTTCTCTTACCCAGATGCGTCAGGAAAGTCATGTGGTGGGAGTTGACAGACTATGACCAGAAGAGTCACTAAAGTATCAGTTGGTGGGTTTGAATCTCTGACCTTATAGACAGCAGCCCAGCACTGAACCCATGACACCACCAGGTCTCCTTGACATTAACAAAGCCTTGCCAAATCCGAGCACCTGGACAGCTGGTTTCTGCTCCCAGGCACTCATCTACACTGGATCTCTGACAACGCGCATCTAAGCGTCCACGCTCCACTTTGTCCACCGTGCAGCAATGTGGAAGGACACTCTGCTCCGGAGTACACCTGGGAAGGAGCCGGGTCCAGGCAAGGAGAAGAAATGGGAGGCTGGGCGGCATCGCAGGTGTGCCGTCCAGGAGGAAGACAGTGAAACAGTTGTGATTTGAACCTAGAAGCATGAGGAGGAGGCGTAGAGACAAGTGCCATGTGGAGCTCTTGTAGCAGCTGTTCACTGCTGTCGAGTCAGTTCTGATTCACAGCAGCCCTGTGTAGGGTTTCTGAGGAGTTTGAACTGCTGACATTGTGGTTAGCAGTCCAGTGCTTATCCTACGACACCACACAAGGAATCTTCAGAACTGACTGTTGTTAAAATGCCCTCGAGAAGCTGCCTGCTGTAGTCAGAGGGATTCAGTTAGACACATATTGGAGTCCAGTGTGAGATGGTTTATGACTGAGGCAGCAATGGAAAAGAGCCCAAAATGACAGCTGGGAGGCGAGAACTAGGAATCATGGTTGGCTTCCTAGAGGAGGAAACCTCCGCATTGGCTCTTAAAAGGGGACTAGAGCTGGTTGGGTGATGGGAGATGAGGTATGGGGAGGGGCTGGCTTTGGAGGAGAAGAGGGACATCCTCCTCCTAGCTCTTTCAGTGTCTCACAGGGAGGACTGTTGACATCTGTCAGGTGGAGGCGGCCTTGTAGGAGGCAGCGGGTACTTTAATGACTCTTCCAGCCATGGTCGGCGTCCTGGTGTGGTGCTGTAGGATAAGCACTGGACCACAAGGTCAGTTTGAACTGAAAGGACAGCGGTTCAAACTCACCAGCCGCTCCTCAGAAACCCTAAACAGGGTCACTATGAGGCAGAACTGACTCAATGGTACTTAACAACTAGACATAGTCTGTCAACTCCCACCACATGACTTTCCTGATGCATCTGGGTAAGAGAAGGTGAGGGAAGATGCTGATAGATTCTAGGTTCCGTTGTGAATGACACTTACCAGAGTTCACCGTGATTGTAAAATGTGGAAACGGTAATATGGGTGTAAAATGAGGCATCACAGAAGCAGGAGGGGGAACCTCGCTGCCTCCCAAGAAGAGCCAGGATGGAGCGAGTCTTCTGGACCCAGAGATCCCTGTGCACAGAACCTCCTGGAGCCAGGACAGGAAGCTCTTTGGTTAGTAGTCGATTGTTTGTGCTCCCACATCCTTCCCTCTCTCCACTCCTAACTACAGGGCCCGACTCACAGCGTACGTCTCCATTGCAAACTCCAGCTGCGTGCTCTCGGGATTGGCAAGCGTGCCCACAATCTGGAAGGTGCCTTCCTTGAGTTTGACTGATGAAGCTTCCAGGGCTGCTGACTTACTTTCATCTTCCTCTTCCTCTTCCTCTGTAATTTCCTCAAGCGAAGCCCCGGCTACACAGTTAGATAGAAACTGTAAGAAAACAGAAAGTTCCCAAATACTCAGAACAAATTAGAGTAAGAGTAGGGGCTATGGATTGGACTGTGTTATAAACACTAACCTCTAGACTAGCTGTTAGAATTCCATTTGGAAATGGGGTGTCTTTGCTATGTTAACGAGGCACGATTCAGATATGGTGTGTCTTAATCAATTTCTCTCTCTTTTTTTAAAAAATGTTTTATTGTGAATTATTTGATAGTTTATATGGGAGAATATTAGCTTTACATTCATCCTATCATACATCATTTCATTGCCATGGTTACAATCCCCTCCATGCATCATCAAATAACTAAAGGGTCTGCAAGTCTGCCCCCCGGTCGTCAGCATACAGCCCCTCTTCCTCTCTGGGTCTAGAGTTCCCAGCCGCTCCATCTCTCCATGTCATCATCTCTGACTCCATCTCTGGCATCACTGTTTCTCTGGGTAGAGTCCCACACTCCACTCTTCTCCCTTGATGGTCCCAGAGACCTCCTCGCCTGGACTGCAAAGTCAACCACTCCACTCCTTGTGCTACACAACGTCTACCTTTACATTTCCAACCCTCACAGTCAGTCCTGATAACAATTATTCACTATTGTATCACAAGAGACCTATCCTCATCTCCTTTCATCAGCCCCACCTAGACAGATTGGATACTACTCAGAGGAGA
>NW_006408543.1:2722659-2730437 GCF_000296735.1 Chrysochloris asiatica | reverse complement strand
CCCCCCAACTTTGGGACTTTGGGTAGCTAATGTCCAAGTTGTTAATCAATCTCTTTTGAGATATGAAAGAGCAGATGAAGCAAACAAGAAAGGAACACACAGAGGGCAAGATTCATGCCACATGATGGACAAGGAACCTGGGACTAGAGACTGGAGTCAAGGACCCCCCTCCAGAGCCAACAGAGGAAGAGCCCACCATTACAACTGGTGCACTGAACTCGGATGGCTCGTCTCCAAGAAGCACAGTCAGAATACTCTAGAAGTAAGGATGACAAGACTTCGTCACATGTACTTTAGACATATTACCTGGAGGAACCAGTGCCTGGAGAAGGACATTGTGCTCAATAGAGAGTCAGTGGAAAAGAGGAAGATGCTCAATGAGAGAGATGAACACAGTGACTCCAACAAGGGGCTAAAAGAAAACAGTTGTGAGGATGCTACAGGTGTGAGCTGTGTTTTGTTCTGGTGTGCACGGGGTTGCTATGGGTCAGAACCAACTCGATGGCACCTAGACACGACAACAGCTTCTGGAACTGTGAGAATACATTTTGGTGGACACCAAGCACTTTCAGCATTTCTTGTTAGAGCAGCATTGGATAACTAAGACGCCAGTCAGTGAGTAGTTGTTCGAGAAATGAACCTTGACCTAGGGCTTGCTCCACATGTAAGCAAAGAGCATGCTTTGCACAATATTGTCTTGCTTGTTGTTATCATTGTTACAACTTCAGTGAGATGGACTGACATCATGGTGGCAACTACGGACTCAAACCTAACAAGAGAGGATGAGGCAGAACGGGGCAGTGTTTCATTCTGTCGTGTGTAGGAGTTTCCATGGCTCAGAGAAGATTTGAGGGCCCCCAACAATGCAGGTGTATATGTATATGTCCACTTAACTCTCAAATGTTGTTGTCAGGTGCCGTTGAGTTGGCTCAGACTCATAGCCACCTTATGAACAGAATGAAACACTGCCCCGTCCTGCGTCAACATTACAGTCATGTTACGTGTAGCCCACTGCTGCTGCCGCTGTGTCTATCCATCTAGTAGGGGGGTCTTCCTCTTTTTTGCCGACCCACCACTTTACCCAGCATGATGTCTTTCTCCAGGGACTGGTCCTTCCTGATAGTATGTTTGAAGTATGAGAGACGAAGTCTGGCCATCCTGGCTTCTAAGGAGCATTCGGGCTGGACTTTTTTCAACACAGATTTGTTTGTTGTGCTGGCAGTCCATAGTACTTTAAATATTCTTCTCCAAAACCATATCTCAAATACATCAATTCCTCTATGGTTTTCCTTATTCATTGTCCAACTTTCACATACATATGAGGCTATTGAAAATGTCATAGCTTGGCTCAGGCTCAAGCTGACAGCTTTGCTCTTGAACATTTTAAAGAGGTCTTGTGTAGCAGATTTGCCTAATGCAATATGTCATTTGATTTCTTGACTGCTTCCATGAGTGTTGATGATGGGTCTGAGCAAAATGCAGTCTTTGACAACTTCAATCTTTTCTCCATTTACCAAGATGTTATTTATTGGTCCAGTGGTGGTGGGTTTTTTTTTTGTTGTTGTTGTTGTTTTTATGTTGATGTACAACACCAAAGGCTGTGGTCTTTGATTTCCATTAGTATTTTAAGTCCTCTTTGCTTTCAGCAAGCAAAGTTGTATCATCTGCATATCTCAGGTTATTAATGAATCTTCTTTCAATCCTGATGCCACATTCTTCTTCATATAATTCAATTTCTCATATTATTTGCTCAGCATACAGACTGAACAAGTACGATGAAAGAATATAACCTTGGAGCACACCTTTCCTGATTTTAAACCATTCAGTACCCCCTTGTTCTGCTCTAACAACTGTCTCTTTGTACATATAAAAGTTTAATATGAGTACAATTAAGTGTTCTGGAATACTTATTTACAATGTTGTCCATAGCTTGTTATGATCCACACAGTTGAAAGCTTTTGCAAAGTCAATAAAGCACAGGTAAACATCTTCCTGGTTTTCTCTGCTTTCAGGCAAGATCCGTTTGACATCAGCAATGATCTCTACAACCTCGCCTGAATCTGACATGAGCCTCTCTATCAATGTACTGTGGTAGCTGCTTTTTAATTATCTTTAAAAACATTTTACTTGCATGTGCTATAAATGATATTGGCAAATGACTTCCACATTCTGCTGGATCACCTCTCTTTGGAATGGGCACAAGTATGGATCTCTTCCAGTCAGTTGGCCAGGTAGCTGTCTTCTAAATTTCTTGGCATAGATGAGTGCCTCCAATGCTGCCTCAGTTTGTTGAAAGATTTCAGTTTATATTCCATCAATTCCCAGAGCCTTGTTTTTCACCAATGCCTTCAGTGCACCTTGGACTTTCTTCCTTCAGCATTATTGGCTCTTGATCATATGCTACCTCTTGAAATGGTTGAACATCGACCATTTCTTTCTGGTACAGTGATTCTGTATACCCCTTCCATCTTCTTTTGATGTTTTCTGCATCATTCAATATTTTGCCCAAAAATCCTTTAGTACTCTTTTTGGTACAGTTACTATGAGTATTTAAAGGAACTAAATATTAAACTTTAAGTATGGAAAAAATTATTTGTTTACTATTTTCTCCCAGGAGAAGAAGGGTCCTGAGGACACATATATCACATATATGTGATTTACACTCATATCACATAACATACATATACATCACATAACATATATTATACATTGTTTATTATATGTACTTCTGGTAGCGTAGTGGTTACGAATCGGGCTGCGAACCATAAGGTCAGCGGTTCGAAACTACCAGCTGCTCCGTGGGAGAAAGATGAGGCTTTCTACTCCCGTAAAGATTTACACCCTCGGAAACCCTGTACAGGGTCGCTATGGGTCGGAACCGACTCGATGGCAAACAACAACAACAACAACATATGCACCATATAAAAGTAATTTATCTACATGTAAATGATATACTCAAATCTCTATTTCTTGAGAGGTTAATTTTCAATGGGATGTACTGTTGTAATTGTTGTTAAGTGCTATACAGTCATTTCAACTCATAGCATCTTTGTATAGGGTTTCGGATGTACTCTTGTTACCTTCTATTTAAGGGTGGCATTGTGCTCAGCTACTAACTGAACAGTTGGTGACTTGTACTCATTCAGGGGTATTACAGAAGCAAGACGGTGAGAGGTCAGAGACTGGAAAGCCCGAAGGAGCAGTTCTACTCCATACAAAGGGGGCGGGGTCCCCACCAGTCATCATCAACCACACAGGGAACCAACAACAAAGATCAAGAAACCATGATGCTCAATGGAACATTGAGCCCCAAACAGTGCCTGACACAAAACAGCAAAAAACAAAACAGTTGCCATGGGTTCAACACATTCATGGCCACCGCACATGTGCCAGAGTAGAACTGTGGTCCGCAGTGACTGATATTTCAAAAGCAAATAGGCCTTTTCCCTAGGCACCTCTACGTGTACTTGAACCGCCATTCTTTCCATAGTTATTGTTAAGTGAAGTAGAGTCTGTGTTGTAGGGTTTCCAAGAGGGCACTTGGTGGGTTTTGACCTCTGACCTTGTGTTAGGAGGCCAGTGCTTGTCCTACATCAACACATCAGGACTCTAACCTTTCCATTGCTGTTAAGCGCCATCAAGTTGGTTCAACTCATAGTAACCCGATTCCTGAGGAACCGCCGACCTGGCAATCAGCAGTCAGTCCAGTGCTTATCAACCTTTCCATAAGGCATCCCCAGACCATGTGTTGAAAGAAATGAGTAGAAATTGCTTCAGGGACGAGATAAGTAAGGTCTGGACTAATTTCTCTCGTTGGTTCCGGAATCAGAGGCGTGGTAACATGGGGAGAAGTTGGTGGGGAGGTAGCACCTGAGCTCCCGTTCCCGTCTTTCTCGGCCTCAGTTTCCCCTAGGTAATGGGGGTGGGGGGTGGGGCTAGACTTGGCGCTATCCAAACCCCTGCCCGGACCCTCTGGTGGAGCAGGCCCCGGCAGGACATCTGTTTGGGCTGGGGGCTGCACGCCTTCACCACTCACCTTTCCGATGTTTCCGCTGCTGTACGTGTCCAACAGGTTAATAAACACCCTCTGGATCCGGATAACTTTCTCAACCGGAGCGGGAACTTCTTCCTCAGTCATGGTGGTAGGCTCCTTGGTTGCTAAGGTGAGAGCGTCCTCTTGGTTGTCAGGGAGGTAGAGCCCGGGCCTTGGGCCGGAAAGGTCTGGCCGCTCTTAGGGGCAGAGCTAGAACGTTAGGCGGGCTGCTGTCGGGGCGGGGCGAGGGGGCGGGGGCGGGGCGTTCCCATGGTTACGGCGAGGACACCGGACAGGACAGGGCAGGGCAGGGCGGGGCAAGAGGGGGGCAAGTATGCCAGGCGAGACGTTGCTCGAGCTGATCTAGGGAGCTAGGAAGACGTTGCTCTTTGGAGGCGGGTCGCATCCTGGTGGTGGAACAAGTCATTGGGCCATTCCCAGAGACGGGGCTTAGGACACTAGACGGGGCTTAGGACACTTTACGGCAACGTAAGGGCCTGGGCAGGTGTTCCAGGGCCGGGGATTAAGACGATGGACCTGCCGCTTTGTGTGGGCAGGGCAAGGACTCTGGGTGGGCGTTCCTGAAAAAGCAAAGTTGTGTTATTTGCATATCAGAGGTTGTTAAAGAGTCTTGCTCCAGTCCTGATGGCGCATCTTCGTCATATAGGCCAGTGTCTCTGATTATCTTCTCAGCCTACAAATTGAGAAAGTATGATGAGAGGCCACAACCATGGCACACCTTTTTTTCATTTTAAACCACTCAGTAAGTAGTCTCTCATTCTGCCCGTCTGTATACGTGTTACATGAATCTGACTTGACTGGCTGTTCCCTGTCAATTGCAACCTATTTTGAAGTATCTTCTGCAAAATTTTTACTTGCAAATGATATTAATGATGTTGTTGATCATCTCCCCATTCCATTGGATCACCTTTCTTTGGAATGAGCGCAATTATGAATCTCCTCCAGTAGGCTGGCCAAGTAGCCATCTTCCAACTTTCTTGGCATTAACAGTGAGCTCTTCCAGCATTGCATGGTTGCTGAAGCATCTCAATTAGTATTCTCTCCATTTCTTCCTTCAGTACCAGATTCCTGATCGACGGCACCTTCTGTCATGGTTGAATATCACTGTCAGAAGTGGGCTATCTCAGTTTGTCATACAGTTGTGGTCTTGGTGTTGCTATGATACAGGAAGCTAGGCCATGGATATTTTACAGACCACTCACCCGTAGTGGACGGGTTTCAGCAGAGCTTCCAGACTAACAGAGTGTAAGGAGGAGAGGTGGACCACCACTTTGGAAAGGTGAACCACTGAAAACGTAATGAATAGCAACGAACAGTGCCTAATAGTGTGCCAAAAGATGAGTCCCCCAAGCGGGAAGGCGCTCGAAACATGACTGGGGAAGAACTACCGCCTTAAAGTAGAATTGACTCTAATGACTTGAATGGAGCAAAGCTCTTCATTTGCTGATGGGACACGATTCAAAATGAGAAGAAACAGCTGCACAAATCCATAATAATCAGAACCTGGAATATATGAAGAATGAATCTAGAAAAAGTGGAAGTCATCAAAGACTAAATGGAATCCATGGAGATTGATGTGCTAAGTGCTACTGAGCTGCAATGGACTGGTATGGGGCATTTTTAATTGGGCAGTCATGTCTTACTCTGTTGCAAATGACAAATTGAAAAGGAGCAGTGTTGGATTCATTGTTACAGCAGTTCAGGATCTAGAGTACTATGCTCTGTGATAGATTAATATCCATGCTTGCAGAGAAGGCCGGACTCCATGTGTGGCACTGCAGGAGGATAATGTAATGGACCACAAGGTCGGTTTGAACAGCAAGATCAGCGGTTCAAACCCACCAACTACTCCTCGGAAACCTTATACAGGGCCACTCTAAGGTGGAACTGATATGATGGCACTTAACAACAACAAAGGAAGATCAGTTAATATGACTATTATTCAAATTTCTACACCAATCACTAAAGTCAATAATGAAGAAAGTGAGGACTTCTACCAACTACTTCAGTTTGAAGTGGATCAAACATGCAATCAAGATGCATTGATAATTACTTGTGATTAAAATGACAAAGTTGGAAACAAAGAGTAAGGATCAGTATTTGGAAAATTTGGTCTTAGTATAGAAATGATGTTGGAGATCACATGATAGAATTTTGCAAGACCAACAATTTATTCATTGCAATTACCACTTTTTCAACAGCATAAAAGGTACACATGGACCTCACCAAATGGGATAAACAGGAATCAACTTGACTGCATCTGTGGGCAGAGACCATAGAAAAGCTCTGTATCATCAGCCAAACAAGGCCAAGGGCCAACTGTGGGACAAACCATCAATTGCTCATATGCAAGTTCAGGCTGAAGCTGAAGAAAATAATTTAAACAAGTCCACAAGAGCCAAAATTCTACCTTGAATATATCCCACTTGTACTGAGAGAGCATCTCAACAAGAGATGTGATGCATTGAACACTAATGATCAAAGACAAGATGGTCTGTGGGATGACATCAAGAATATTATAAAGGAAGAAAGAAAAAGATCATTAAAAAGGAGAAAGAAACAAAAAAACAAAATGTATGTCTTAAGAAATTTTGAAACTTGCTCTTGAATGCCGAGAAGTTAAAACAAATGGAAGAAATGAGGTAAAAGAGCTGAACAGAAAATTTATAAGGACAGCTCAAGAAGATAAAGTCAAGAATTATAATGAAATGTGCAAAGAGCTAGAGTTAGAAAGCCAAAAAGGAAGAACACACTCAGCATTTCTCAAGATGAAAGAACGGAAGAAAAAATTAAAGCCTCAATTCGAAATACTGAAGGATTCTATGAGCAAAATGTTGAATGATACAGAAAGTATCAAAAGAAGATGGAAGGAATACAGACTCACTGTACCAAAAAGAAATGGTTAGCAAAAAGATGGAGACATTCTAAGCGCCCATCTATGGAAGAATGGATAAACAAACTGTGGTACATACACACAATGGAATACTATGCTACCCTGAAGAATAGCAAGGAAGCAGCAAGCCACCGCATGACATGGATGAACCTTGAGGACATCATGCTGAGTTAAATCAGTCAGTCACAAAAGGAGAAATACAGCATAGAGCCATTATTGTAAAAAATTAAGAAAAAGCACCCACACTGAAAGGGGAGAAAATGTCCCTTTTATTTTTATTTTTTTGTTGGTTGCGGGGGTGTATGGGGTGGGGTGAGGGGGAGGGAAGGGAAGATGGAGCACAGGGTAGGGAATAGGCACAGGATAGTAGAACACAGGGAATAGACAGGGTAGTTTGGTGCTGGGGGTGGCAATACACTAGAAGGGGAAGGGGAAAGGAAAAATAAGGCGGATGGGAGAATAGCTAGGCAGGTTTACATGGGCTAAATGGGACAGAGATAAATAACGATATAAGCACAAACCTGGAACAACAGGGCTCGTGGCTACAAAGATTGAGGCATGGTTTGAATGGGTAAAAGTGGGGAAATGATGCTAATATGCTTGACTGTCTTTTGAATCTTGGTTTCCCTTGCCTACTATTGTAAAATAGACACTTGAAGGGGAGAGAGAGGAATAGCCAGAAACATCACCTGAGAAAGCTTGTAAGTCCGTCTTCAGCCTATAACTGTTTGGAATAACTAAAATGGGGCTAGAACTTGCCCAATGAAGGAGGCTCCCTGCAGAGCTTTTGCAATGCATGTGGAATCCTGATCATCATCCAGAATCTTCTGA
>NW_006408543.1:2719965-2722535 GCF_000296735.1 Chrysochloris asiatica | reverse complement strand
TGAAACAAAGTATGATAGGATGAATGTAAAGATAATGTTCACCCATGTAAACTAACACATAATTCACAATAAAAACAAACAAAAGAAGTGGCTAATGCTCAACCATTTCAAGAGGTACTAGATGATCAAGAACCAAAGGTACTGAAGGAAGAAATCCAAGGTGCATTGAAGGCATTGGCAAAAAGCAAGGTTCCAGGAATTGACAGAAGACAAATTGAAATCTTTCAACAGAGGCAGCACTGGAGGCGCTCACTCATCTATGTTAAGAAATCTGGAAGACAACTACCTCGCCAACTGATTGGAAGAGATTCTTATCTGTGCCCATTCCAAAGAACAGCAACTCAACAGAATTGTGGAAATCATTGAACAATATCATTAATATCACATGAAGGTAAAATTTTGCTGGTTAATTAAAAAGTGGTTGCATCGTGCACTGGCAGGGAGGTAAGCAGGATTCAGAAGTGAATGTAGAATAAGGGAGATCATTACTTATGTCAGATGGATCTTGGGTGAAAGCAGAGAATACCAGAACAATGTAATTTGTGCTTTACGGATTGAAAGTATTTGATTGTGTAGATCATGAAAAACTATGAACAATATTGTGAAGAATGGAAATTCTGGAACACTTCATTGTGTTCATGAAAAACCTGTACAGAGACCAAGACGTAATCATTACAACAGAATAAGGGGATACTGAAGGAATCACAATCAGGTAAGGACTGTATCCTTCCTTCCACCGTGTATTCAGTGTGTATAATCTGAGAAGCTGGATTATGTGAAGAATGCAGTACCAGGACTAGAGGAAGGCTCATATCACACACCCCTGATTGCTTGAAGCGAAAAGGACTCCTTACTGACGAAGGTCAAAGACTGCAGCCTTCAGTATGGATTGCACCTCAATGTAAGGAAAAGAGAAACTCTCACAAGCAGATCAACAGTTAACATCATGATGCACGGAGAGAAGACTGAAGGAAGGAATGGACAGGAAAGAGTGGATGGAAATGGTAAATGCAAAAGGGACTGGGAGACTGCTCTTAGGCTGTGGGGACTGCAATCAATGTAACGCATGAATCCATGTGCGTGAATCACTGAATGGAAAATCAGAGTGCTATGTAAACTTCCACCCAATTTACAAGAAAGAAGACAAAAGTCCCTTCCTGTGACCCAGTCTCAGGACTGTCGTCCATAAAAGGTTGAGGGCAGAGTTCTGAAGTCAGCGCGGCACCTGCTGAAAGTTCAGTGATTTCTGCTCACCTGCCCAGCCTCTGCAGTGCTTTAGGGGTCAGCGGACTAGCACCACTGCTGCCCTGCTGTGTGGCAAGTGTGCCAACGTGCCATGGCACTGGGAGAGAAGTGGGCTAGTGTTTTGTGGGAATGTGAGCTATACACTTTTCATGCTCCTAACACCTGGAGTCTGGTGTGGTGCTGTTGGTTAATGTGCTGGACTACAAGGTTGGTTTGAACCACAAGGTCGGTGGTTCAAGCTCACCCCGCACCTTGGAAACCCTACACAGGGTTACTATGGGTCAGAACTGACTCCACAGCATTTAACAACAAAAACACCACCTGGCATGAGCCACGAGAGCAGTGTGATGCTTTGGCTGGAGAGAAGTGTCTTCCACAAGCTGACACCTGTCTGTTGTACAGCACCCCCAATGATTATGTGCTAGCTAAGGGGGAGAGTGCAAAAGAAACCCAGCCCAATCCAAACCCAGTGCCCTCAAGTCGCTTCCGACTCCTCAGGGCTTCTGAGACTAAACCTTCACGGGAGCACACAGTCTCACTGTTCTCTGCCACAACATCAGCAGCGCTTCCTGAGCAAAAAAAAGAAACTATTACGTACCTTCGTTATTGGTATTAGGTGCCTGGTATTAGGTGCAACCATAATTATACACAACAGAACAAAACACCGCTCAGTCCTGGGCCTTCCTCACAGTTGTCGTTACACTCCAGTCCACTGCAGCTGCCCCTGTGCCAATCCATCTCATTGAGGGCCTTCCTTTTGTTCACTGACCCTCCAATTTACTAAGCATGATGTCCTTACTCAGAGACTGGGTCCTCCTGAGAATATGTCTGAAGTATGAGAGACATACCTTTATCACCTTGGTTGTTAAGTACCGTCAACTCTGTTCCAACCCATAGGGACCCTGTTTAGGGTTTTCGAGGAGCAGCTGGTGAGCTTCAACTGCCGACCTTGTGGTTCAAACCAACTTTGCAGTCCAGCGCGTTAACCCACAGTGCCACACCAGTACCACCCAGTAATAACTACTATTGACGTCATAGAACATTTTACTTCATTTTTCCTTCTATGACTTTTCTTTTTCTTAATAGATTATCATATGTGTAGTTTCTTGTCTTTTCATGTAGGACTCCTCATGTGTGGTGCTTTAGGATAAGCACTGGACTACTTGGATCAACTATCAACACTCACGGAAGCAGCAGCCAAGAAATCAAATGACGTATTGCATTAGGCAAATATGCTGCACAAGACCTTTTTAAAGTGTTCAAGAGCAAAGATGGCAGCTTGAGGACTAAGGTGCGCCTGACCCAAGCCATGGTATTTTCAATAA
>NW_006408543.1:2717612-2719045 GCF_000296735.1 Chrysochloris asiatica | reverse complement strand
AATCAGTCCTGATAACAAGCATTCACTATTGTATCACAAGTGACCCTTCTGCATTTCATTTCATCAGCTCCGCCTAGATAGATTGGATAGTACTCACTGGAGATTCTGCCTTCCTCCATGCCCTCTAGCTCTAGGTTCCCTCTTGAAAGCTTGTAAGCCAGTCACTTCTTGCCTTTGTAGTCCTCCCCACCCCCAATTTGGGTATCCAATGTCCAAGTTGCCCATCCCTGTCTACTCTTGTGTGTGGAGGGGGTGGGAATGTTTCTTGCTGTAAGGATTTGTTCCCTTTTTTGGGATACTGCATCCATAGGTGTAGGTCAAGTTCATCAAATTGTATCAGATCACTCTTTTTTTTCCCTCTTCTTTCTTCTCCTGGTTGAGCTCTGATCATCCAGTCATCGGAGCCAGGTCACATGGGTACCATCTGCAAGTGTGGGTGTTCTTGTGCATATGCCCTCTCTTCCTATCAGCTGGTAGCTTCACTCTCCACTTTAGTCCTCTGTGGCCATGCCGCTGACTCTGGGCCCAGGAGTCCCCAGGTCTCCCCACACTGCTGGCCAACCAGGTCCCCATCAGGGTCCACAGAAGCCCACTAAACATTGTAGGGCTTCGCTTGCCGCTTCATTGCTGCTTTTACCCCACATCCCCCTATCGGCGATGCGTGTGGTCACCAATCAGAGCGCGTATTTCCGTTGAGTCTTAGTCTTGAAGGGGGGTTTGCATTGAGGGGACCCGTCGACTTGCCTTGATGTTTCCTGGGCAAGCAATTTGTTCTTTTTTTAATTTGTTTGTTCTTATAGTAACAGTCCATCTGCCTCTATTGTTTTGTATTTTTCCTGTAGGTCTTTCTTTCAAGAAGTATCTTCTGTTCTTCTAGCTGCTCCAGGCTGGTTTGCTCGTCCTTTCAAGTGGGAATTTCCCATCTCTGGAGATTCTCCACAGATTTTTAATGGCTGCATGTGTCACCACTTAGAGGCCGTATCCTTTCGTGAGCACTCTTCAGAGCCTTTCCACTCTCTCCCTAGAGACAACCAGCAGCCGTGTAGTCTGTCTTTCGTCGTCATTTTCCTATGCTTGTCTGGAATTTACAGCTCAGGGTTTTACAAGTAGCTTTGTTATTGTTTTCCAGAAAGGTTTCCAGTGTAGGTTAAGAGTGCATCTTTATGTAAACCCCCTTCCAAGACGAAGACTCAATGGGAATACACGTTCTGATTGGTGACCACACTCGTCACCAATAAGAGGAAGTGAGGGAAAAACAACAATGAAGCTGCAAGCGAAGCCCTACAATGTTCAATAGATGTCTGTGAACCTGGGTGGAGCCCTGGTTAACCAGTAGTGTGGCAAGACCTGGGGACTCTTGGACCCAGAGTCAGTGACATAGCCACAGAGGACTAGAGTAGAGAATGAAGCGTCCAGCTGATAAGAAGAGAGGG
>NW_006408543.1:2715902-2717107 GCF_000296735.1 Chrysochloris asiatica | reverse complement strand
GAGAAGCAGTGATGCCTGAGATGGAGGCAGAGACGATGACGTGGAGAGATGGAGCAGCTGGGGACTTTAGACACAGAGAGGGAGAGGGGCTGTGTGCTGACGACCGGGGGGCAGGCGTGTAGTGTATACCCTGTATTTGGATGATGATGCATGGAGGGGATTATAACCATAGCAATGAAACAATATACAATAGGATGAATGTAAAACTAATGTTCTCCCATGTAAACTGTCACGTAACTCACAATAAAACATTTAAAAAAAAGAGTGCATCTTTAATAAATCCTTACTTGTTTGTTGTGTGCTGTGGGGTTTTGACACACAGCGACCCTCAAGGACAGAGCGGAACTCCCTCATACTGTTTCCAAGGCTGCTGTCTTCACGGAGGCAGAATGCCAACTTTTTCTCTCCTGGAACGGCAGGCGGGTTAGCTGAGCACTAACCACCAAACCGCCAGGGCTCCTTAAATTTTTACTTGGGTAACAGAAATTACTAAATTATTAGAAATGAAATGACCTTATTAAGGAATTTTCCTTCCTTTAATTATTGCTTGAGCTGAACATCTTCCAGGTGTGACAGCCACCAGGCATTCGTATTTTCTCAGAGTTTGATCATCTTCTCCCATTGTGAGTGCCTATATTTAGAAGGGTGTTTTCTGTCTTGTTCCCTCTCAATTTGGAAGTCAAATCTAGGCTGACATTATCTAACAAAATTCTCTAAATTACTATCTGGGATCTTACGTTTCCACTATCTGTAGTTTTACAAACGTCCTCCATGTTCCTCTCTCATGGTGGCAAAAAAAGTGACCCCTTCGGTCACTTGAAATAAAAATGTAAGAAAGCAGGATTCCAAGATGGAAATGGGAGCTGCTGGAGAAGCCAGGTATCCCCAAGGGAACAGCTTCCATTACAACCCTACAATCACAACTCACACATGAACTCAGAAACAGGTAAGCAGATTTTATTCAAACGTTACAAATCTCCTTTACATTTAGCCTGAGATTAAGCATGAGAAAGTTCAACCTGAAGTTAGACGTCATTCCCCAGACAGGTAAGCATCGGAAGGAAGAGCTGAGAACAGCATGTGTTATTCAAGCGCGAGGCCGGCAGTCCAGTGACCTTTGACCATGAACTAGGGTGCTGCAAATGGAACTGGAATCGGCTCTGGGTCACAGGGTCTTCAGAGCCGAAAAGTCCCGAGTGTTTAGT
>NW_006408543.1:2711817-2714532 GCF_000296735.1 Chrysochloris asiatica | reverse complement strand
AGGCAGGGCTAAGGGTGTCGAGCAGGGAGTACACGGTTTCATGGTAGGGAGTCTGTAAGTCATGGTCCACGTGGTCAAAGGCGTAACCGACCACCTGAGAGAGAAGACAGCAGCACATTAACAAGCTCAGTGATGTCCCAGGTCAGAAGGGGAAACCCACATCTTTCCTTGGGTCAGTCGCTAACAGTGCTGTTTCTCAACCAATAATGAGAACACACACCCTACACATATTTATAAAACTTGAATACAACCCTTTGATGTTTACACAATTTATAAAAGATAAACAGTCCAAATAAGATGTTCCTTTTAGAATTCTTTTCCCAAAATGTAAAATGTTTAATATACTCCTCATTCAAAAAAATGTTGAGAAAGTATTTATAAAACTACACACACCCATCTTTCATGTTCATATTCCAAAACATGGTTCTATTTTTCACTCATTTCATCCTACACAGAGGAAGGATCTCCACAACTTGTCTGCCAGTTTGTTATACTGTGGTGGCTTGAATGATTGCTGGGAACTGTATCACCGGTATTTTAAATACCAGCAGGGCCACTTGTGGTGGATGAGCTTCTAGACTAGGAAGAAGGAGAGGCGGACTGAATGTTTATGCATTGAAAATATTATGAATAACAGTAGGACATTGTCAGATGTAGTACTGGAAGATGAGCCCCTCAGGTTGGAAGGCAACAAAATACAACAGGAGAAAAGCTCCCTCCTCAAAGCAGAGCTGACTGTGATGACGCAAACAGAGTAAAGCTTTCTGGACCTTCATTTGCTGATGGGGCACAACTCAAAATGAAGAGAAACAGCTGCAAACATTCATTAATAATCAGAGCATGGAATGTACGAAGTTTGAATCCAGGAAAATTGGAAGTTTTCCCAAAAATGAAATGGAACGCATAAACATTAATATCCTAGGTATTAGTGAGCTGAAATAGACTAATCTGACAATCATATGGTTTACTACACTGGGAAAGACAAACTGAAGAGGAATGGGGTCACATTCATCATCAAAAAGAACATTTCAAGATCTGTCTTCAAGTACAATGCTGTCTGTGATAAGTTAATATCCATACGCCTACAAGAAGACCAGTTAAAACCACTATCATTCAAATTTATGCACAAACCACTGAAGTCCGGAATGATGAAACAGAGATTCTATCAACTTCTTTAGTCTGAAACTGATCAAAAACCCACTCAAGATGTATAGATCATTACTGGTGATTGGAATGGGAAGGTTGGAAACAAAGAGGAAGGATCAGTAGTTGGAAAACATGGTCTTGGTTATAAAAACGAGGCTGGAGAAACAGATACAGACGGTGGTCCTGGGACACTGAGCTTCAGAAGACTGGACAGAGAGGCGGCCGGAGTGTTGCCTGGAAGTGGCAGCTGACCAGGAGCAGTGAGAGAGAAGAAAAACAGGTGGGTTAGCGGCAGTGTGGCCACCTTCAGCTTCTGCAAGCGGCTGCCAGTATGGTGGCCTGTGGGCACAAGGCTGGGCTGCAGGTGGGGGACAAGTGGGGTGCAGTTCTCCCTTGTTCTCTTGCCCTCTTGGGAGCTGGGCTATGGCCAGTGGCACCCCTCCACCGCATCATCTGCCTGGGATTCTTCTGGAGGTGTGTAAACCTGCCCTGAACTATGCTATACAAACAGTAAACAGAGCGGCATTCTCACTTCCGGTCTCTATCATCAAGGACAAGCAGTGAGGTGCCTGAGAACACACCAACACACGGTCATCGATTTAATGCAGATACAACGATACCACAATGTCTCAGAGAAAACAATGTCTGCTTACACTAAGAAACAGGACAGAAGGCCTCAGACAAATGACCAATAACATACAGTTAAAAAACACAGAAGCAGAAAAGGAATCAGAAGTACTTGATAAGGAATTTTAAAGAATGTTACTCAGGTACCATCAACAAAAGCAAAAGAATTCAGGAAAATAACATAAGAATAAACTGACAAAATAAATGAAAAAAATAGGAAACTGTACAAAAAACAGCAATCAGAAAGCCAGATATTTAATACTAAGACTTCAGAAATAGATAGCACACTGATCTGTGAACTTGAAGATAAATCTCTCAATATTCATCTTCAAGAGAAACAATCAGAAAAAAAGAATGAAAAAAATGCAAAGAATGTCTAAGATTTATGGGGAACCCTATCAAGAGAAGTTACAAGTTGACTGGAATATTCCAGAACAGGAAGAGACAGATAAAACTACTGAGAAAATTGCCCAAGAGTTCCCTAATATCATGAAAGATGAGAAGATAGCCATTCAAGAAGTTAAATGAACTCCAAACAGGAGAGATCCCAAAAGAAAATCACCAAAACATACTAAAGGGAGTTCTCTGGAGGCAGAACCAACAACAGACAACAACCTGAGACTAACATACGTGACAGTATCTCTCAGAACTCAACCCAGATAGAGACGTATTCAAAGTGAAACACACCTAGGAGATGGAAAAGAGGGACCCAGAAACACCAGTCTGCAACCATAAAAACCATGAAGTAGAAAAAAAAAAGAATAATGTAGTTACAGAACTTCCAAATGAAGGGGAAATCAGGTAGATTATAAGAAAACAATAAATAAACCTAACTGTAAGAGTAGATCAAGCCTGACTCTTAGCCCTAGTCCAACCCCCACACCCACAATTAACCCAAGTCCTAACCCTAACCTTAACCCTTAATGAATTCCTAGGCCTTGC
>NW_006408543.1:2710972-2711526 GCF_000296735.1 Chrysochloris asiatica | reverse complement strand
CACACCTGTCCACAGTCCTAACTTTAATCCTAACCCTAAATGAAGTCCTAGGCCTTGCCCACACCTGTCCATAGTCCTAACCCTAATCCTAACTTTAACTGTAGTCCTAGGCCTTGACGCACTTGTCCACAGTCCTAACCCTAACGTCTTACTCCTGTCCAACCCCAGTCACCACCACCCCAACCCTCCAAAAAGGTACAGGAAGAATGTTCCTTAGAATTTAGGATGAAGAGACCTGTCTCTCATATTTTGGACATGTTGTCAGGAGGGACCCAGTCCTTGGGGAAAGACACCATACTTGATAAAATGGAGGGTCCGTGACAAAGAGGAAGTCCACCAATGAGATGGATGGACTAAGTCATGGGCTCAAATATAACAAAATAACCAACATGGTGAGGAGGGTGTAGGACTGGGCAGTATTTTGTTCTGTTGTGCATCAAGGCCACTAAGCGCTGGAACCGACTCAACAGCACCTAACAAGAGCCAAGTTAACAGCGGTGCAGCGTGTCCACCAACACAGGAGGCAGAGTGAGGTGCTGCAGGAGCCGCCACCA
>NW_006408543.1:2698566-2709518 GCF_000296735.1 Chrysochloris asiatica | reverse complement strand
ATGTCTGTTCCTTCCACACCATTGAGTGCACCATCCTCTTCAAACCCAGACACGCTGCTTAGCTCCATCGGGTTATAGTCTGTCTCCATCCTGCAGAGGAGGAGACAGAGTGGTTTACAGAAAGACATACAATGTATTCACTGTGTTAGATGCCTAACATGCCTAACAAGTGCCATATGGTGTAAGATACAAAGTAGCCAACTTTCTGGAAACAACCACCTAGTACCATTTGCAGCAGTTTTTCACAGTAAAGTAACTGACAGGACTATATGGGCATCCATCTACCCAGGGACAAAGTTCTAAAGGGGGGGGGGAGGTGCTATCCATGACATGAAACAAAATGTGTATGTATGAATGGGAAACTCATTTGCTCTTTAAACCTTCATTCAACTCACAATAAAAAGTTGTTGTTTTTTTAATTAAAAAAATATCTTTTTTGCACTTCCCCTGGAAAGATTTAACTGCCTTATTGACAATACTTAGAATAGTAACGCTTCGAGCACATACCTGTCTTTGCAGGTACTGAGATTTTTCTAGAAGCTAGACTTGGAAACGCGTGGTGTTGAGTGAAGAGGCACGCTAGTTTTCAGTGTCGAGCAGTAAATACAGCCAGTTCACAGAAAAGGTCGTATTGGTTTAAATTCTACCAGCAGGATAGGAGGGGCCCAGCAGGATAGGAGGGCGCTGTTGAATAAGCATGGGACTGCTAACAGCATGCATGGTTGGCAGGTCAAAACCACCAGCTGCTCTGTGGCAGAGAGAGGAGGCTGTGTGCTCCTATAGCGACTGAGCCTAAGAAACCCTGTCCAGGGTCCCCGTGTGAACAGCACATGAGCGCTTCTAACCCCTTTCACCTAAGAGCTCTGGGAGCATAGTGCTTAGGAGTCAGGCTGCTCATCTCACATCAGCAGTTCGAAACTACCAGCTTCTGAGGAGAAAGATGAGGCTTTCTGCTCCCATGAAGATTTATAGCCTTGGAAACCATGTGCAGGGTCACTGTGAGTCGGAACCGACTCCACGGTACTTAACAGCAACAACCACCTGAAGACTGTGGACTCCTGGTGTGGTACTTTAGGATAAGCACTAGACTGCTAGCCACAAGGTCAGCAGTTCAAACCCACCAGCTGCTCCTTGGAAACCCTGTACAGGACTGCTCTGAGTTGGAACCAGCTTGACAGCACTTAACAGCAGGAAACACCTGAGGACTATGGGCAGACTCTAGGACCTTCCCCACCACACGGTGAGAATGGGACAGTCACAGCTTGCTATAAACAGTCACAGCATTTGTTTGTACCTTATCATCCCATCGGTTTTTCTGAGACTACAAACTGTATCCTATTTGTAAGATGTCCCAGATCCTTTAAAGCTGTGGTTCGCAGCCTCGGCTGCTCATCTGAATGGCCTGGGAGAGTTTCTAGATAACACACATACCCAGAAACCACCAGAGAGAGGGAACCAAACTCTCGGCAGTGGGCACTTGTCTCGGATCTCTGGGTGATTCCGCTGTGTGGCCGCTGTGCTACGTGGTCATCAGGAATCTTCAGGACCACAGTTCCTGCGGCTGCAGGCCATCAGCACATTAGAAAAGCCAAAACGAGTCACTCAAGGCAACTTATGGCACATGGTGAAGCTCAGGAGCCCTGGTGGTGCCGTGGTAAAGCGCTCAGCTACGAGCTAAAGGTTGGCTGCTGGAACTCACCAGGTGCCCTGTGGGAGAAATGCAGCAGTCTGCTTCTGTGGGGACTTGAAGTCCTGGAAGCCCTCGGGCACTTCTACTCTGTCCAGTACGGTCACTAGGAGCTGGCACCGACTCAGCGGCAGTGGGTTTGGGCGGGTGTTCAGCTAATTTTTTAAAAACTACGTATCGACTGTGTAAATGTGTCCCATCAAACCTCTTTCAATTCATTAAGTTTTAAGGACCTTGAATCTGATCTCTCATAGCACTTCACAGGCCTAGTAGTCTAGTGGATTACGAACTGGACTTCGAACAGCAAGATCAGCAGTTCAAAACTACCTACTGCTCTGTGGGAGAAAGGTAAGTCTTCCTGCTCCTGTAAAGATTTACAGCCTCAGAAATCCTTTACAGGGTCGCTATCAGTCAGAATCACCTCAGTGGCTAACAACCACTAACAACCTGTAGCTGGAGCTGTAGGATAAGTACTGTACTGGACTGACAACCACAAGTCAGCAGTTCAAACCCACCAGTCACTGTACAGGAGAACACTCGAGGCTGTCTGCTCCTGTCAGAACCAATTCCACAGCACATAACAATACAAACAACAATAGTGTTGCCGGAGCAATCTGTCAGATCACTGAGCCTGACACTGATGGACTGGATCTGGAGTCCGGGTGTGGCATTGCAGGATCAGCAGTGGACGGCTAACCACAAGGCTGGCTCTTCCCACCAGCTGCTCCTTGGAAACCCTAGACAGGGTCACTGAGAGTCAGAACTGGCTCAATGGCACTTAACAACAATAACACCACCACATTTGAAAGTGGAAATATGTGATTTCCCTAAACACTTCCAGCTCCGTCTAAAAATAGTCATGTACTCCTTCTTACTGTACTCGGTTTTGTGTCCAAGAAAGGAGCGCGTTTCATGTTCTGACAAAGCCAGTCTGGAAGCTGTAGCTCTAACATCATGAATATCAATCATGTCTGCCTGGTCACTTAATTATTGCTCACTTGCCAAATCTTTTAATTACCGCTGTTGGAAATAATCATCAGTAAGTGAATACCAGATGTTTACATGAGGACATTAGTTTGACAACATGGGAAGATTTCTCAGTAAGAATTTGGTTCACTGCAAATGAGGACCTGCAACGTGGAGCAAGACGAGCTGTCTGCGACTGGAATGGCAGAGACCCTCAAGGGCTGGCGAAGCAGGTCCCCAACCTGGTGCTTGTGTGATGGTCCCAGGACCAGTCTGCAACAAACAGAAAGAAAGACACATTGCCTAAGACAGTGAACTTGTCGAAGCTCTTCTCTGAAATGTCTTTGAATGACACATAAGGTAGTAGACACACTGGATGATAATTCACAGAAAGACATAAACAACTACATATGGCTAGTTAAACATTGTTATTGCTGTTGTTAAGTGCCATTGAGTCGATTCTGATTCATAGCGACCCTGTGTAGGGTTTCTGAGGAGCAGCTGGTGAGCTTGAACTGCCGACCTTGCAGTTCAAATGGCTTTGCAGTCTGGCACATTAATCTATAACACCACACCAGGACTACATGAATTAATATTTTTAGCAACTACTACAATGTAACTTTTCCTGGGTATAATAAAAAAAGCCCAAATGGCAGGGTGGTTAAAGCACTCGGCTGCTCACTGGAAGGTCAGTGGTTCGAACCCACCAGCAGCTCTGTGAGAGGAAGATTACAGCCTCAGAAACCTGAAGAGGCTCTTGTGCTCTGTCCTATAGGGGTTGCTAGGAGGCAGAATTGACAGGAGGCAATGGGTTTTTGTTGTTGTTGTTTTTAACTTTTTATTGTGAATTGATAGAAGGTTTACAGATAAGATCATGTTTTACAAGTCAACAAGTCATATGCTTTATTTCATCTCAATGACTGTAATCCCCTCCCTGCAACAACAGTGATCCATTCCTCCTGTGGCTCTTACTGCCATCTCTTCTCTACTTCGGCCTTCGGTAAATGGTACCCTTTTGAATTTGAGTGACTGACCATTCTATGGGGAGCAGACCTTACTAGTGTTGTTGCCCCCATGACACATCTAGCCACTGCTCGGCTGAAACTGAGCCATGAGGGAGAACTCCTTTCCGGACCTAGAAGGTGGGTGAGGGTCAAAGTCTCGGGTTCCTGTAGTATCTTTCTGACCAGTAAGCCTGGTCTTGAACTATAAATTTTAATTTTGTTCGACATTTTCTCCCACTCTCTCCTGGACTTTCAGAGCAATTGGTAGTGATAGCCGGGCATCTTTTTGGTTCTTCTAGTCTCAAAGTTACGGAGACTGACGTTCATGGCCCATTAGTTTGTGAGAATACTGAATCCCAAGCCTCTTCAATTTTCATCCCTCTTCTTTCTTCTGCACACGGAGAGACCAATATGGTCTCAGATGGTCGCTCATTTTAAGATCCCAGGTGCGACTCCTCAAAGTAGGACGTACAACATTATCACTGTGGACTATGATACACCAATTGACCAGGTGTCTCCTGAGACTATGGTCCTGAACAATGTTTGTTTAAAAAAAAAAAAAAATTAATTGAGACAAACCACCACCACTTACCTGTCAGTGTGTCATACTGTGGTGTCTTGGGTATGTTGCTATGATGCCAACAACCATGCCACCAGTATTTCAAATACCCACAGGGTCACCTATGACTGGCAGGTTTCAATGGCGCTTCCGGACTAATTACTAGGAAGAAGGCCTGCTGATCTACTTCTGAAAATCAGTGGAAACCCTGTGGGTCCCAGGAGAGTGCTGTCCGACAAGGCAGTGCTGAAGATTTGCCCTTAGGTTGGAAGACACTCCACAATGGACTGAAACAAACCAACGAGCTTGAACATAGTGGTTCGTTGTGCTGTCCATGGGGTTGCCATGAGTTTGATGGCAATTAATCACGAACAACATGGAGGCCCAACTTTTCTGAGTCTTCAACTCAATGCTCTGGGACTCATGAGGCTCTCCAGCAGGGGTGGTGAGGACAGGAACTCCCCTTGGCCCTGTGGGGTGCCTATGATTGTTTCCTCTAATTCTTTGGGTGGTGCTTCCCTTGGCCTTGGGTTGTTTTCTCACACTCATGTGTTGTTGATTCAAGAAAAGGTGGAATAGGGGTCCACAGCTCACTCCCCTCAGCAGCTTTCCACATTCCAGTATCTGCCGTGACTGTCCCAGCTCCTTGTCTCCAACTCAGAGAGACTGCTGGCCTCCCTACCTGTGCTGGGCCCTGGAAACTCTGTCCAGGCAGTAAAATGGAGGTGATTGTAGGTCTCTCCCTGGCTGCTTCCGGTCTCTCAGAGATTCTTGCTCTGCAGAGTCTACCGTTCAGTCTTGGGAACCATTGTTTCACGTGGGGGCTTTTTACCCCTACTTTTTTCTTGTTTCCAGTAGGAGAGAAAATCCAGTTGCTGTTAGTTTGCCTTTGCTAGAAGTGGAAACCCCATTAGCCAGTTTTGAGCTACAGTTTGCAATTTTATATCTTTTCTCTTATTGACTGTATCCACTTTGGTCTCTCCAAAACCACTTGGAACCAGCTTTACCAACTTGTTAGTTTCCTGAGTAATGAGCTACAGACATTTTGACACAGGCTTGTTCTATGATAGTCAGATTCACACATGGCCACTTTTACAAAATGGTCTTTGCAGGCTTTCAGGCCTTCAGGCTTCAGCTCAGGTGCATGTGTTTCGGGACGCTCTGCCTGGGACTCAGCACTCAGCAGTGTCTCTGCTCTGCTGGCTTCTCACTCTGCACAAAACTCTTTCCTTTACCCTGATGGGGGCCTGTGGGTGCATCTCACCACACAGTGTCTGACAGAAAGCAGTCATCATGGTACAGCTTATGAACAAATCCACCAGAGAACAAATTCTAACTCTCCATGTCTCCGTTTTCTAGCGCTGTTACAATAGCGATACCACAAGGGGTGACTTTAGCAAGCAGGTGCTGTCAAATCGGTTCTGACTCTTAACAACCCCCCGTGTACAAGAGAACTAAGCACCGTCTGGTCCTGTACCACCTTCACAATTGTTGTTACGTTTGAGCCCACTGCTGCTGCCACTGTGTCGATCCATCTCTTTGAGGGTCTTCCTCTTTTTCCCTGACCCTCCACTTTACCAAGCATGATACCCTTCTCCATAGACTGGTCCCTCCTGATAATACGGCCAAAGTATGAGGCACCAAGTCTTGCCATCTTGGCTTCTAAGGAGCATTCTGGATGCACTTCGTCCAACACAGATTTGTTTTTTGTTCTTTTCCAACACCGTTAACTCAAATGCATCGATTCGTCTGTGGTCTTCCTTATTCACTGTCTAACTTTCACATGTACATAAGGTGTGTGAAAATATCATGGCTTGAGTCAGGCGCACTGTGGTCTTCAAACTGACAGCTTTGCTCTTGAACACTGTAAAGAGGTCTTGGGCAAATGTGCCTAATGCAATATGCCAACTGAATTCTTGACTGCTGCTTCCAAAAGCATACATTGTGGATCTAACTGAAATGAAGCCTTTGACAGCTTTGGTCTTTTCTCCATTTGTCCTGATGTTATTTATTGGTCCAGTGGTGAGAATTTGTGTTTTCTTTACATGGAGGTACAATCCATACTGAAGGTTGTAGTCTTTGATCTTAATCAGTTAAGTATCTTAGGTCCTTCCTCTTGGCTTCCAGCAAGCAAGTTTAGGGGATTGGAAGTCTGAATTCAACGTACTGGCTCTGGGGAAAGATCCCTGTCTCCTTCCGGTGTTCCTGGGAGATCTCCATGCGTCTTTTTGTTTTTTCCATGTGTCTTGACATCAATTCTACCCTGCATGTAGGAGAGCCAGAGAACACACTCCACTCCATGCTCTTTCTCCCCTCTCATATCTCTCTCCTTTTATCTCTCAAAACAGATGGGCTCAAGATACAACCTAACTCTTTACCTAGCACCTGGCCTCACTGACATCACGGAAGTGAGGATGTACGACACAGGACAATGACACCCCATCAAGTTGTTCTCAATCACGGCGGCCATATTTTCACTCTAAACCCCTGGGAGTCCTGGCCCGGCCAAGGTGACCCAGAACCACACTCTACTTCCCAGGTTGTGGCGCTCTGCTCAGTGACAATGGGTACACACAACTACTGGCTGAGCATGGTAGATATTTTAGGAGAATACACAGCATTGTTATACAGGATGCAAAGCTGCCCAGAATTTGGAAGAAAAAGACCCCACCACCACCACCACCCTCCATATTTGAAACTCTTAAGGCACGCTTTCGCATCCCAAGGTTTCCTCTCTGCCTCTGACAGAGTTTGAGAACTGAGCTCATCCAAGAACAAATTCACAACTCCAGGTCTTGGGCCTGCGGGTATAGAATGAAAGGGCAGGCATGCAAGATGGCAGCAGGCTGGTGCCGAGTTAGCCCTTCCCCAAATCCCCAAATTGTTACTGCTTGTTACAGACTGGCTGCCCTTCTCCGCCCATCCCCCCCCCCCCCCCCCCCCCCCCACACACACACGTGTGGTTGTGCTTTACCTCCATACCTGTCCTTATGGAGTCCCGGTATGGTGCTGTGGTTAATGCACTGGACTGCAAGGTCAGCGGTTCAAATTCACCAGCTGCTCCTTGGAAACCCAATACAGGGTGACTATGAGTCTGAATCAACTCCATGGTCCTAAGCACAATGCCTGTCCTTAAGCCCATTAGAGACTGGGTTGTCTTTATGTTAATGGTCAGATTAGTATAGGGATGTGGGGGTAGGTTGTCTGTCATGTTAATGAGATCCCATTAGGGATGTGGTGTGTCTTCAGTTAAGGAAGCAGGCAAGGGTCAAGATAGAGAACAAGTCACGTGGGTTCTCCAAGGGACCAAGGAATCAATCGGGAAACAGAACTGACAAGCTGGTGCTCTGAATGTGGATGTCCAGCCGCCTAAACTGTGAGTAAAATGCAAGTAAAAGTTCACTAGAGAGAATTGATAAATGGTTGCAGCCCGGATGCAGACAGGGACTTGGAATAAGGACATCAGTGCTGGCATCAGATGGATCTTAGCTGAAAGCAGAGACTACCAGGAAGATGTTGACCTGTGTTTTACTGACTACATGAAGCTTTACTTTCAATTGTGTGCAGCGTGACAAGCTATGGACAACACTGCAAAGAATGAGTATTTTGGAACACTTAATTGTGCTCATGAGGAACCTGTACATAGACCCAGAGGCAGTTGTTCAAACAGAACAAGGGGATACTGAATGGCTTAAAATTAGGAAAGGTATGCACCAGGGTTGCATTCTTTCACCATACTTATTCAATTTGTATGCTGAGCAAATCATCTGAGAAGCTGGATTATATCAAGAATGATGTGGCATCACGATTGGAGGGAGTCCACTCATTAACAACCTACTATATGCAAATGATACAACCTTGCTTGCTGAAAGCAAAGAGGATTAAAAATACTTACTGATGAAGATCAAAGACCACAGCCTTTGGTATGGGTGGCACCTCAAAGAAAACAAAAATCTTCACCACTGGACCAATAATTAAGATCAAGACAAATGGAGAAAAGATTGAAGTTGTTAAAATTTTCCTTTAGCTCAGATCAGCCATCAACACTCATGGAAGCCACAGTCAAGAAATCAAATGACATATTGAATTAGGCAAATCTATAGCTCAAGACCTCTTTAAAGCGTTCAAGAGCAAGGATGTCAGCTTGACAACTCAGGTGTACCTGACCCAAGCCATGGTATTTTAATAGCCTCATATGCATGTGGGCCGTGAATAAGGAAGACCATAGAAGAATTGATGTATTTGAGTTATGGTGTTGGAGGAAAATATTAAAAGTACCACAGACTGCCAGAAGAACAAACAAATCTGTGTTGGTAGAAGTATAGCCAGAATGTTCCTTAGAAGCCCGAATGGTGAGACTTTGCTCTTATACTTCGGACAAGAGAGACCAGTCCCAGGAGAAGGATATTATGTTTGTTAAAGTGGAGGGTCAGCGAAAAAGAGGAAGACCCCCAGTGATATTTATTGGTGCAATGGCAGGAGCAATGGGCTCAACTGTAGCAACGACCATGAGGTTGGCTCAGGACCGGGCCGTGTTTTGTTCTGTTGTGCATGGGGTCTCCATGAGGCGGAGCTGGCATGACAGCACTTAACAGCAATAACCAACTGGGAGAAAATAAGCTTCTGTTTGTTAAAGCTCCCCCCGTGTGGTACTTCTGTCATAGCTGCATGAGAGCCACTTCAGTTACAAGGGTTTCTTCTATTAAAAGTTAAGGCAATCATTCAGGGCTTTGTTTTAATTATTTTTTTTTTTTACATTCGAATTTTTCTGTGGTGAAAAGAAAAAACATTTTTAACAAGAAAAAAACAATGTAAAAAAAGTTTTTACTTTTCACCATAGAAAAATTCTAATGTAACTGCTTTATTTTGACTGTAGCCACACAGCCTGACCAATCCTCTCAGTGTGAACCAGAAATGGCTGAATCAGAGCTGAAGTCACAGCCCTGCCACTTGGTGACAGTATGCCTTGGGGGCGAGATGCTGCATCTCCATTACTCAGAGAACCCTCATTTCAAAAACCAATGATCCTATAGAGGGTGAGCTCTGAGGACCTGAGAGCTGAGCAGCACGGAGCCTGCCCTCGTACCAGGCACCACGCGTGCTGGTAGCATCTCTCCCAGGTTGCCTTTTACGTGTTAAATCCCGACATTGCTTTGAGAGAGGATGTTCTGATATGGCCCATTCAAACTCCAGGAGATTGCTTCTAACATCCCACTTCAAGCACTTTAGAGCAAATCTTAGAAAGCTGACACCTTCCTCACTTAATGAATGCTAGGTGCTACCATTTTGTGATACCTCTGACAAAACTCAAAAACAGTAGCACCGTGATTTAGGATGAGCTGACCTCCAGGTGTAACGACGTCAGGTTCTCAACTGCAACACTGATGCTGAATTTCTCCTAGAAAGCATAAACTGTAAATGACAACATACTTAACACTCCGCATGGAGTGTGCTTGTAACTGTTTTCCTTTCCTGATGTTTGAAATGGCAGGCATCCTCTGGGCAGGCTCAATGTAATTCTATGTTCTAACCGCCCCCAATTCTTTTCTAATAATTGGAAGAAATCCATACCCTACCCATTCTTTAAAAGCCCAGTCCATGGACCTTTGCTTATGGATGCAGTTGCTCAAAATTCTAACTGGAATGAGTCTTAGAGCAAAGAACAAGCTTGTCTCCTCAGTGCACTGGGTTGATAAGGATGGGCAATTAAGACATTGGCTATCAAAAATGGGGGAGCGTGGCTATAAAGTCATCAAGTGTCTAACTTACAAATTTTCATGGGCATGCTTAGTTTCAGAATGAGGGGGTAAAGTAGAATTCCTCTCTTCCAGATGGACCTGGTGAAAGGGGATGAGGGATGATGCTGATAGGATCTGTGATTCAATTGTGAGTAATTGGTAGCAGGATTGGTTGTGGCTGTCAATGTAATTGTAGATGTATAACTAAAAGGGTGAGTAGTCAGTACTTCATTTCAAGAACAGATGATCCCAGGACCATCAAGGAGGAAGAGCATGAACCCTACCTAGACAAGCAGCGACGGAAGAGACGGCAGAGGTGGTGGCATGGAGAGACAGAGCAGCTGTGGGCTCTAAGCCCAGGGACTGAGACAGGTTGTGTGCCTGCAAGCAGGAAGCTGGCTTGCAGAACATGCCCTTTGGACATTTAAATGAATATGTATCTTTTGTTTTGTATGTATCAAATCCTTTTGCTTTGTTCATCTGTGAAATGGAAGTGAAAGGGAAGTCACAGGGAGGAAGCAGGATAACTGCTGTTGCAGGGAGGGGATTGTAATCACTGAGATGAAATAAGTGCAGGATTTGTTCAATGAATGTAAAGCTGATGATCTTGTCTGCAAACCTTCACTCAATTCACAATAAAAAGTTAAAAACCCCAAAAACCCAGTTCAAACAAAGCAACAGTCGGACTCCTTTATACTAACAAAGGGAACTCTGCAAGGAAATCAGGGAAACAATATTATTTACAGTAGCCACGCAAAAGATGACGTACTTAGGAATAATTCTAACCAGAGATCCGCAAGACTCACACAAAGAAAACTACAAAACAAAAGAGACCTATGTATCTGCCTATAACTGACTGGAATACCTAAAATGGGGCTACAACAGGCCCAGTGAAGGAGGCTTCCTGGGCCGCCTCTGCAATGCATAAGACTATAGGTGGAATCCTGAACAGCATCTAGAATCTTCTGAGCTGGGAAATTTCCACTTGAAAGGACAAG